>NW_007163837.1:0-3285 GCF_000164805.1 Carlito syrichta
ACTAGCTAGCTCCCTATCTAGCAAGCTGACTTAAAGAGCTGACTAAACTAGATAGCCAGCTGACTAGCCATCTACCTTACCTAGTTTTTTTAATAGCTAGCCAGCTGGCTAGCCAGCTCAATTAATGAGCCGACATAACTAGCTAGCCAGCTGGTTAACCAACTAGCTTAACTAGCTGACTTAACTAGCTAGCCAGCTGGGTGGACAGCTGATTTGACTAGGTAGATATCTAGCTATCCAGGTGGCTATAGGTGACTTAACTAGCAAAATTAACCAGCTAGCCAGCTGGGTAGACAGCTACCTTACCTTGCTAGCTACCTAACTAGCCAGCTGGCTATTCAGCTAACTTAACTAGCTGACTTAACCCACTAGCCCGCTGGCTAGCCAGCTGACTCCACTAGCTGTCTTAAGTAGTCAGTTTGCTAGCCAGCTGACTTAACTAGCTTGCTCCCTAGCTAGCCACCTGACTAGACTGCTGACTTAATTAGCTGACTTAATTAGCTAACCAGTTGGCTAGCCACCTGACAAAAATAGCGCGTGACCTAGCTAGGCAACTAGCTACCCTGCTGACTAAACTAACTGATTAATTAGCTGGCCTGCTTGTTAACTTGTTGAAATAACTAGCTTACCACCTAGCTAGCCAGATAGCTAGCCAGTTGACTTAACTAACAAAATTAATTAGCTAGAAACCTGGCTAACCAGCTGACAACTAGCTGGCATAAGTAGCCAGCATGCTGACTACCCAGCTGACTTAACTAGCTAGCTGCCAAGCTAGCCATCTGGCTAGCCAGCTGAATTAACTAGCTGGCTTAACTAGCTAGTCAATTTCCTAGCGAACAGACTTAACTAGCTTGCAACCTCACTACCCAGCTGGCTAGTTAGCTGACTTAACTTGCTAGATACTTAACTAGCTAGCTAGAGAGCCAGTTGAATTAACAAGCTGACTTTAAAAGCTTGCAAGATGGATAGCCAGCTGACTTAACTAGCTTGGTACCTAGATAGCCAGCTGGCTAGCCAGCTGACTTAACTTGTTGACTTAAAGAGCTAACCATCTGGCTAGCCAGCCGACTCACCCTCTAACTTACAGCTGGCTAGCCAGCTGATTTACTAGCCCTTTAGTTATCTAGCCAGCTGGCTAGCTATCTGACTTAACTAGCTGACTTTATTAGCCAGACAGGTGGCTACCCAACTGACTTAACTAACTCGCTACCTAGGTAGCCAGCTGGCTAGCCAGCTGACTTAGCTAGCTTACTTAAATAATAGGCCATCTTGCTAGCCAGCTGAATTAACTTGCTTGATACATTGCTAGCCAGCTGGCTAGCCAGCTGAATTAACTTGCTTGATACAATTCTAGCCAGCTGGCTAGCCAGCTGACTTAACTAGGTTACTTACCTTGCTAGCCAGCTCTCTAGCCAGCTGACTTAACTACCAAGCTACCTAGCTAGCAGACTGGGTACCCAGATGACTTAGCTAGCTGACTTAACCAGCTAACCAGCTACTAGACAGTTGACATTTCCAGTTAGCTACGTAGCCAGCCAGTTGGCTAGTAACTTGATTTAACTAGCAGATTTAACCAGCTAGCCAGCTGGATAGCCAGCTGACACAACTAGCTGACTTAACTAGCTAGCTACCAGGCTAGCCAGGTGAATTAACTAGCTGGCTTAACAAGATAGCTACCTAGCTAGCTATCTAGCTAGCCAGCTGACTTAACTAGCTGACTTTACTATCTAGTTCACTAGCTAACCAGCTGACATAACTAGCCGATTTAACCAGCTAGCCAGCTGGCTAGCCAGCTGACTTAACTTGCTAGCTACCTAACTAGACAGCTGGGTAGCCAGCTGAATTAACTAGCAGACTTAAATAGCTTGCTAGCTGAGTAGACAGCTGAATAAACGAGCTTTTTATCTAGCTAACCAGCTGGCTAGCCAGCTGACTCAATTATTTAACTTCCAGCTGGCTAGCCAGCTGATTTAACTAGCCCTTTACCTATCTAGCCAGTTGTGTACCAGTTGATTAACTAGCTGATTAATTAGCTAGTCAGCTGGCTACCCAACTGACTTAACTAGCTCACTACCAAGCAAGTCAGCTGGCTAGCCAGCTGACAACTAGCTGACTTAAATAGCAGGACTGCTTGCTAGCCAGCTGAATTAACTTGATTGATACATAGCTAGCCAGTTGGCTATCCAGCTGACTTTACTAGGTTACTTAACTAGCTAGCCAACTCTCTAGCCAGCTGACTTAACTACCAAGCTACCAAGCTAGCAGGCTGGGTAGCCAGATGACTTAATTAGCTGGCATAACCAGCTAGCCAGCTGGCTAGCCAGCTGACATTGTTAGTTAGCTACCTAGCCAGCTGTTTGACTGTCCACTTGATTTAACTAGCAGACTCAATCAGCTAGCTAGCTGGCTAGCCAGCTGACTCAACTAGCTGACTTAACTAGCTAGCCAGCTGGCTAGGCAGCTGACTTTACTAGCTGACATCAGTAGCTAGCCAGGTGGATATCCAGCTGTCTTAACTAGCTAGAAACCTACCTAGCCAGTTGGGTAGCCAGCTGACTTAACTAGCTGACTTAACCAGCTAGTCAACTGGCTAGCAAGCTGAGTTAATCAGTTAGCCAGTTGGCTATACATCTGACTCAACTAGCTGACAACTAGTTAGCCAGCTGGCTAGTCAGCTGCCTTAACTAGTTGACATCACTAGCCAGTCAGGTGGTTTGCCAGCTGACTTAATTAGCCAGGTACCCAGCTAGCCAGTTTGCTAGCTAGCTGTCTTAACTAGCTGAATTAACTAAATAGCCTGCTGGGTAGCCAGCTGACTTAACTAGCTACCTAGCTAGCCAGCTGGCTAGCCAGCTGACTTAACTAGCTGACTTAATCAGCTAGCCAGCTGGCTAGACAGCTGACTTAACAAACTGACTTAACAAGCTGGCTTAACTAGTTAGCCAACAACCTAGCAAGCTGAGTTAAGCAACTGACTTAGGTCATTAGCAAAGGAGCAAACAAACTGACTTAACCAGTTGGTTTAAGTCATTAGCCAAAGAGCTAGCGAGCTGTCTTAACCAGTTGGCTTAAGTTGTTAACCAAGGAACTTCCGAACTATGTTAACCAGCTGGTTTATTCAATAGCCAATGAGCTAGTGAGCTGCCTTAACCAGCTGGCTCAACTAGTTAGCTAGCTGAAGTAATTAGCTGAATTAACTAGTTAGCTAACTAGTTAGCTAGCTGTCTTAGCTAACTAACTTAACTATTACCTATCAGTCTTAACTCCTTGACTTAACTAGTTAGG
>NW_007163838.1:0-628 GCF_000164805.1 Carlito syrichta
CTTAACCAGCTGGCTCAACTAGTTAGCTAGGCTGAAGTAATTAGCTGGCTTAACTAGTTAGCTAACTAGTTAGCTAGCTGTCTTAGCTAACTTACTTAACTATTACCTATCAGTCTTAACTCCTTGACTTAACTAGTTAGGTAGCTGACTTAACTATGTGACTTAACTAGCTGGACAACTAGTTATCTGACAGACTTCACCAGCTCTCTTAATTAGTTTGCTAACTAGTTGCCTAACTGATTTCACTAGCTGACTTAACTAATTAGCTAACTATTTAGCTAGCTGACTTAGCTGATTTAAATAGTTAACGAGTTAGCTAGCTGACTTAGCTAGCTGACTTAATTAGATAACTATCGAGTTAGCTAGCTGACTTAACTAGTTGGCTAACGAGTTTCCTAGGTGCATTAACCAGTTGGTGAACAAGTTAATTAACTGACTTAACTAGATAGCTAATGTGTTAGCCATATGACTTAACGAGTTGGCTAACTAGTTAGCCAGCTGAATTAATGAGTTAGCAAACAAGTCAGCCAGATGACTTGACTAGTTGGCTAACGAGGTTGCCAGCAGTCTTAACTAGTTGGCTAATTAGTTAGCCACCTGACTTAAATAGTTGTCTATCTAGTTAGGC
>NW_007163839.1:0-656 GCF_000164805.1 Carlito syrichta
TTGCCAGCAGTCTTAACTAGTTGGCTAATTAGTTAGCCACCTGACCTAAATAGTTGTCTATCTAGTTAGGCAGCAGACCCAACTTGTTGGCTAAGGAACTAGCCAGCTGACTCAGCTAGTTGGCTAACAAGTTAGACAGCTGATCCAACTAGCTGGCTAACGAGGTAGTCAGCTGATTCAATTAGGTGGGTAACTTGATAGGCAACTGTCTCAACTAGATGGCTAACCAGCTAGCCAGCTGACTCAACTAGATGGCTAACGAGCTTGCCAGCTGAAACAACTAGCTGGCTAAACAGCTAGAGAGATGATACAACTAGCTGGCTAACTAGCTTGCAAGCAGACTCAACTAGCTGGCAACCAAGCTAGACAGCTGACATAACTAGCAGACTTAACTAACTAGCTAGTTGCCTAGCCAGCTGACAACTAGCTAGCTGCCTATGTAGCAAGCTGGCTAGCCAGCTGATGACCAGGCTGATTTAACAAGCTAGCAAGATGGCAAGAGAGCTGAATTAACTGCATAGCTACCTAGCTAGCCAGCATACTAGTCAGTTGACTAAACTAGCTGACTTAACTGGCTAGCTGCCTAGCTAGCCAGCTGACTTAACTAGCTGACTAAATTGCTAGCTACCAAGCTAGCTATGTAGTTAGCCAGCTGA
>NW_007163840.1:0-488 GCF_000164805.1 Carlito syrichta
GTAGCAAGCTGGCTAGCCAGCTGATGACCAGGCTGATTTAACAAGCTAGCAAGATGGCAAGAGAGCTGAATTAACTGCATAGCTACCTAGCTAGCCAGCAGGCTAGTCAGTTGACTGAACTAGCTGACTTAACTGGCTAGCTGCCTAGCTAGCCAGCTGACTTAACTAGCTGACTAAATTGCTAGCTACCAAGCTAGCTATGTAGTTAGCCAGCTGATTTAACCAGATGACTTAACCAGCTAGCTAGCTGAATTAACTAGCTGACTTAACTAGGTAGATACCTAGCTAGTAAAGCAGACTTAACTAGCTGAAATAACTAGTTAGCAAGCTTGCTAACCATCTGAGTCAACTAGCTTTTTAACTACCTAGCCAGCTGGCTAGCCACCTGACTTAACTAGCTGACATTACATGCTCGCAAGCTGGCTAGACAGCTTACTTAACTAGCTAGATACTGAGCTAGCCATGGCTATCCAGCTGACCTAATTAGC
>NW_007163841.1:0-553 GCF_000164805.1 Carlito syrichta
AGTTAGCCAGCTGATTTAACCAGATGACTTAACCAGATAGCTAGCTGAATTAACTAGCTGACTTAACTAGGTAGATACCTAGCTAGTAAAGCATACTTAACTAGCTGAAATAACTAGTTAGCAAGCTTACTAACCATCTGAGTCAACTAGCTTTTTAACTACTTAGCCAGCTGGCTAGCCACCTGACTTAACTAGCTGACATTACATGCTCGCAAGCTGGCTAACCAGCTTACTTAACCAGCTAGATACTGAGCTAGCCATGACTATCCAGCTGACCTAATTAGCATAAATAACCAGCTAGCCAGATGGGTAGACAAGTAAATTAACTAGCTAGCTACCGAGCTAGCCAGAGGGCTAGTCGGCTGACTTAACTAGCTGACTTAACCAGCTGACTTAACCAGGTAGCGAGCTCTCTAGCCAGCTGACTCAGCTAGCTACCTTAACTAGTTAGCCAGCTGCCTAGTCAGCTGACTTAACTAGCTCGCTACCTGGTTAGCCGCCTGGCTAGACAACTGACTTAATAAGCCGACTTAATTAGTTAACCAGCTGCTAG
>NW_007163842.1:0-1951 GCF_000164805.1 Carlito syrichta
TAACCAGCTAGCCAGCTGACTCAACTAGATGGCTAACGAGCTTGCCAGCTGACACAACTAACTGGCTAAACAGCTAGAGAGATGATACAACTAGTTGGCTAACTAGCTTGCAAGCAGACTCAACTAGCTAGACAACTGACATAACTAGCAGGCTTAACTAGCTAGCCAGTTGCCTAGCCAGCTGACAACTAGCTAGCTGCCTATATAGCAAGCTGGCTAGCCAGCTGATGATCAGGCTGATTTAACAAGCTAGCAAGATGGCAGGAGAGTTGAATTAACTGCATAGCTACCTAGCTAGCCAGCAGGCTAGCCAGTTGACTGAACTAGCTGACTTAACTAGCTAGCTGCCTAGGTAGCCAGCTGACTTAACTAGCTGACTAAATTGCTAGCTACCAAGCTAGCTATCTAGTTAGCTGATTTAACCAGATGACTTAACCAGCTAGCTAGCGGAATTAACTAGCTGACTTAACTAGGTAGCTACCTAGTTAGCAAAGCAGACTTAACTAGCTGAAATAACTAGCTAGCAAACTTGCTAACCATCTGTGTCAACTAGCTTTTTAACTACCTAGCCAGCTGGTTAGCCACCTGACTTAACTAGCTGACATTACATGCTCGCAAGCTGGCTAGCCAGCTTACTTAACTAGCTAGATACTGAGCTAGCCATGGCTATCCAGCTGACCTAATTAGCATAAATAACCAGCTAGCCAGATGGGTAGACAAGTAAATTAACTAGCTAGCTACCGAGCTAGCCAGATGGCTAGTCGGCTGACTTAACTAGCTGACTTAACCAGTTAGCGAGCTGTCTAGCCAGCTGACTCAGCTAGCTACCTTAACTAGTTAGCCAGCTGCCTAGTCAGCTGACTTAACTAGCTCGCTACCTGGCTAGCCGCCTGGCTAGACAACTGACTTAATAAGCCGACTTAATTAGTTAACCAGCTGCTAGCCACCTGACTTAAATATCTAAACACCTAGCTAGGCAGCTGGCTAGCCAGGTGACAGAACTAGCTGATTAATTATCTGTCCTGCTTGCTAACCAGCTGAATTAACTAGCTTGTTAGCTTTCTAGGCAGCTGCCTAGCCAAGTGACCTAACTAAATGTATTAACTAGCTATCCAACTGGCTAGCCAGCTGACTAAATAACAGACTTAACTAGCTAGCCAGTTGGCTAACCAGCTGATTTAACTAACTAGCTACCTAGCTAGCCAGTTGTCTAGCCATCTGACTAAACTAGCTGATCAATTAGCTGGCCTGCTTGCTAACAGGCTGAATTATCTAGCTTGCTACCTAGCTATCCAGCTGGCTTGCCAGGTTACCTACCTAGCTGAATTAACTAGCTAGCCAGTTGACTAGCCAGGTGACTTAAATAGCTGACTTAACTAGCTAGGCATCTGGCTAGCCAGCTGATGTAACAAGCTAGCTAACTAGCTAGCCAGCTGGCTAGCCAGCTGACTTAACTTGCTGGCTTAACTTGCTAGTCAGTTGGCTAGCCAGGTAACTTAATGGGCTAGCTACCTAGCTATCCATCTGGCTAGATAGCTGACTTAACTTAGTGACTTAAGCTATACAGCTGACTAGCCAGCTGACTTAACTAGTTAACTACTTAGCTAACCAAATGGCAGGCCAGCTGACTTAACTAACTGACTTAAACAGCTAGCCAACTGGCTAGCCATCTGTCTTAACTAGCTAGCTATCTACCTAGACAGCTGGGTAGCCATCTGGATTAACTAGCTGATTTAACTAGAAAGCTAGCTGGCTAGCCAGCAGAATTAACTAGTATGCTAACTAGCTAACCAGTTGGCTAGCCATCTGACTTAACTTGTTGACTTAACCAGCTAGCCATTGGGATAGCCCACTGACTCAACTAGCCGATTTAACTAGCTAGCCAGCTGGTTAGCCAGCTCAATTAACTAGCTCTCTACCTAGCTAGCCAACTGGCTAGCCAGCTGACTTA
>NW_007163843.1:0-685 GCF_000164805.1 Carlito syrichta
AAATTGACCTCCAGCTAAAATAACTAGCTGATGTAACTACCTAGCCAGCTGGGTAGCCAGCTACCATAACTTGCTAGTCACCCAGCTAGCCAGATGGGTAGCCAGCTGAATTAACTAGCTGACTTAAATAGTTTGCTACCTAGTTAGCCAACTGGTTCGCCAGCTGACAACATGTGGACTTAACCAGCTAGCCAGCTGGCTTGCCAGCAGACTCAACTAACTATCTAACTCCAAACATTCTGGGATGGGACACTTTTGTTTTTAAAGTAAATAATTAAGCTTCTATAGAATTGTTTAACTTGGCATAAATCAATCAGCTTAGGAAGAAAAAGGTTTATAGAATATGTCAGTCACAGATTAGGTTACCGTTTGTTATGGGATTTTAAGATTATCATATGAAAAGGGTTTAAAGGCAATCATTGATTAAGTTTTCATGGATTAAGGTTTCTGGTGTGAGGGGGACGCCCCTCCCACATCTGACTTTGTGTATAAAAGACCCGTTGTAATTTCCAATAAGACACATCGCTTCTGCACTAGACTGGAGTCCAGTCTCCTCCTCTCTCTTCTTCCCCCTAATCGCCAACACCATCTCCACCTTTGGGGTACTCTGAACCCAGCTGGAGCCGGTCTCTGGCAAGTGGCACCTGAATGTGGGACCTCAAGTAAGCTTTCTTTTTCATTTTCA
>NW_007163844.1:0-699 GCF_000164805.1 Carlito syrichta
CTCTGTAAAGACAGGCAGAGCAAGGAAGGGTGAGCATTTTAAGAACCATGGCAGAATCATGGGCCAGAGTGAGTTTGTTCATAAGTATTTTGATGTCTATTATTATTTTGCACATATTGTCCGATAGAGGAACCGGTTGTCTTGACTCTTGCATTTTGTACACCTTAGCTTTATGGAATATTATCTGGGATGTTTTAAACAAGCGGTACGATTCCTCCAAAATTCTGGCCAAAAATAGACACTCCTCTGCTGACCGTAGCCTTGGTTCCTTCTTTAGAAAATGAATTTTTCCCCAAGGAGGGAATGGAGGAAGTGATTGGGTGTCATAAGTGAAAAAATCTTGCTAATGTTGCCAAGGCACCTTCTCCCACACCCTTTACTAGAAATAAGGTGAAAACACCAAAATTAACACCTGGGTATGTGTCTCCGGCTAATGTAGATATGCAAGGAGCCAAAAAAAAGGTAGAAGAAGAGGAAGATTTTACCTTGTCTTCTTGGTTTCCAGTAATTTATATGGAAGAAGGCACAATAAACGAGGCACCTCACTGGAAGCCACTACCATATAAATTAATTAAGGAACTTAAAGAGGCTCATACTCGGTATGGTCCTTCAGCTCCTTATACTATTACTATTATGGAACAATTTGCCACTCAGTGGATGACACCACAAAATTGGCGACAACTTGCTAAAAGCTGTTTT
>NW_007163845.1:0-600 GCF_000164805.1 Carlito syrichta
TCAATAGAGCATCCATTATGTAAGAGGGCCTGTCACTGGGGCACCCATCACAGAAGGGTTTCATGCACTAGACAAACATTAAGGAGTAGGGCCATTATTGGGGCATCTATCACAGAGGATGACTAGTAACAGGGCGTCCATATTATTTTATTTTATTTTGAGCTGGGGTCTCACCCTGTCACCCAGACTGGAGTGCAGTGGCCGCTCCCAGTCACCGCAGCCTTGACCTGCTGGGCTCCAAAGATCCTTCCACCTCAACCTTCCAAGTAGCCGGAATTACAGGCATTCGCTACCACGCCCAACTGATTTTTTTATTTATTGTAGAGATGAGGTATTGCTGCCCAGGCGAGTATCGAACCCGTGGGCTCAGGCAATCCACTCACCTCAGCTGTGGGTTAGTCACTGCAGTTCCCATTAAAGAAAATGTGCATTCACTGGGGCACCAAATCAAAGAGGAGGCCCAGTAACTAGGGCACCCATTATAGAGGAAGTCCAATCACTGTGACACTCATCACAGAGAAGGGGTCATCACTGAGCACTCATCATATATGAAGGCTGGTTGTTGAGACAAAAATCGCAGAAGAGACTTGGTCACTGGAG
>NW_007163846.1:0-437 GCF_000164805.1 Carlito syrichta
ATGGATGGAATGGTATGGAATGCAATGGAATGGAGAGGAATGTAATCAAATGGAAAGGAGAGGAAAGGAATTGAATGGAGAGGGATGCAATGGAATGGAATGTAGAGGAATGAAATATAGAGGAATGGAATGGAAAGGAAAGGAAGGAAAGGAATGGAATAGAATGGTGAGGAAAGGAATCAAGTGCAATGGAATGGAATGGAATGGAATGGAGTGGAATGGAATGGAGTGGAATGGAATGGTATAGTATGGAATGGAATGGAATAGAATAGAGAGGAATGGAATGCAGTTCAATGGAATGGAGTGAATTGAAAAGTAATGGAATGGATAGGAATGGAATGGAATGGAGTGTAATGGAATGCAATAGACCAGGAATAGAATAGAATAGAATAGAATAGAATATAGAGGAATGGAGAGGAGTGGAATGGAAAGGAATG
>NW_007163847.1:0-983 GCF_000164805.1 Carlito syrichta
GTGGAATGAAATGGAATGGAATGGAGAGGATTGGTATGGAATAGAATGGAGAGGAATGGAAAGGAATGGAGAGGAATAGAATTTAATGGAGTGGAGTGGAATGGAATGGAATAGAAAGTGAAAGAATGGAATGGAATTGGAATGGAATTGAGAGGAATTGAAGGGAATGGAATCGAATGGAATGGAGAGGATTGGAATGGAATGGCATGGATTGGAATGGAGTGGAAATCAGAGGAATGGAGTGCAATGAAAAAGAATGGAAAGGTGAGAAGTGGAATAGAATGGAATAGAATAGAATAAAATATAGAGGAATGGAGAGGAGTGGAATGGAAAGGAATGGAATGGAGAGGAATGGAATGCAACAAAGTGGAATGGAATGTAATGGAGTGGAATAAAATGGAATGGATTGGAATGGAATGGAATCGAGTGGACTAGAATGGAGGGGAGTGGAGATAAATGGAATGCAATGGAATGAAATGAAGAGGAATGGAATGGAATGGAGTGGAGTGGAATGGAAATGAGTGGAATGCAATGGAATGGATATATATGGAAGAGAATCGAATGGAAAGTAGTGGAGAGGAATGGAATGGAATGGATGGAATGTAGAGTAATGGAATGGAATAAAGAGGATTGGAATGGAATGGAATGGAGTGGAATGGAGAGGAATAGAATGGAATGGAGTGGAGTGGAATGGAATGCAGAGGAATGGAATGGAATAAATGTGAATGGAATGAAATGGAGTGGAATGGAATGGAATGGAGAGGAATGGAAAGGAGTGGAATGGAATGGAATGGAATAGAATGGAATGGAATGGAGTAGAGTGGAATGGAATGGAATGGAGAGAAATGGAATAGAGTGTAATGGAATGGAATCGAGTGGATAGGAATTGAATGGAATGGAGAGGAATGGAATGGAGAGAAAATGTATGAAATGAAATGGAAAGCAATAGAATGGAGGGGAAGGGAATGGAATAGAGAGGTATG
>NW_007163847.1:2569-2811 GCF_000164805.1 Carlito syrichta
GGATTGGAAAGAAATGGAGAGCAAAGGAATTGAATGGAGAGGAATGGAATGGAAAGGAAAAGAAAGGAATGGAATGGAATGGAATGGAGTGGAATGGAATGGATTGGAATGGAATGGAATGGAATAGAGAGTATTTGAAGGGAATGGAATCGAATGGAATAAAGAGGACAAGAGTGGAATGGCATGGATTGGAATGGAGTGGAGACCAAAGGAATGAAATGGAATGAAGAAGAATGGAATGT
>NW_007163848.1:0-780 GCF_000164805.1 Carlito syrichta
CGTTTTTCAATTGCCAAATGATTAGTACGTATTTTTAAAGGTAACAGGAATCATGGATTCCACGTAACTAGAAATCTTCTGGACATCTGTCTTTTTGTATATAGAGTTTGGAATACACATCAACAAGGAAACGAAATGGAAACCTGTTTCTGGGAGTTCTCATTAACCAGAATCTACAGGGCCTCTTGATTAGGTTTAATTAGCAATCTGGGCTTCTGGGTCCCTATATTTTTCAGAGCTACTTGCTCCGTGGATAAGCTAAATTTGTCATTGCAGATCCACAGAAACTTTTGGTACTCTTGTTAGTTGTAATCTAGGATCTGGCCCTACAAATCCTCTTGTGTCCTAGGAACATCTACCACAATAATCATGTTCCCCAGACAAAAGGCATATTGATATAAAATCCCTCAATTCAGGTGACCTCACAATACAGAAAATTCTCGTGGGTAGGTAGGTCGGAATTGAGATGTTGGGTTTTGAAGATTCCACTTTTTGAAGAGGTCTTGTGAAGGGGAAGCAAGAATCCTAGATTCCAGTTTCCAAAGAACTTATGGGAGTTTTTCTCTTGATATCCAAACAACTGGAATTCTCCATCACCAGGAATTGTCTCGGCATCCTGCAGAGTGTAGCGGGAAGCTGGGTAATGGGTGTCATTATATACAGGAAACTGCACATCATATTGCTAAGTAAGTATAAGGAATCTTGTTTACATGAGTTCTGAATCCCAAAAAATACAGGCCGTCTTCCTAAGAGGTAACCACGAATCAGATTTTTGAAGTA
>NW_007163849.1:0-386 GCF_000164805.1 Carlito syrichta
AGCTGGTTAGCTAGTTAAGTCAGCTACCTAGACACCTAACTACTTAGGTCGCTAGATAGTTAAGTCAAATGTGTAACCCACTGGCTAGCTGGTTGAGTCACCAAGTTAAGTCAGCCTCCTAGCAAGCTGGCTAGCAAGGTAGTTTGCTACTTAAATCAACTGGCTAGACAGCCGGCTAGCAAGTTAATTCACCTAGTTAAGTCAGCTGGCTAGCCAGCTGGCTAACTATGTAGCAAGCTAGTTAATTCAGCTAACTCGCAAGCAGGCCAGCTATTTAAGTCAGCCAGTTTAGTCAGCTGGCTTGCCAACTGGCTAGTTAGGTAGTTAGCCAGTTAAGTTATTTGGCTAGTCAGCTGGTTAGTTAATTAAGTCACCTCATTAAGACA
>NW_007163850.1:0-707 GCF_000164805.1 Carlito syrichta
CATCCTTCCCATGTGGGGCTTCTCCTCTCAACATCCCTGTGGATGCAAACACACAGATACATGCACACTGCAATCACAGGTGAGGACCACTGGGGGAGGTGATGAGGGAGGAGAGGGGGGAGGCTGGAGACAGTTCTGCCATGGGACAACAGCATCCGGTCACACAGCACCATGGCCAGGGCCCACATCACTGGAAGGGGAGGGCACCAGGAGGTTTGGCTGGGGGTTCCCTAGGGTGCCAGGGTCTACCCGGTCTGAAGCCCTCTCCAGGACAGCCAGGTATTCGCTGGTAGTGGATACCTACTGCTTCATCAGAAATAGTGCCGGGTTTAATGGAGGAGCAAAAGCAGTGGAGGTGGCTTGAAACAAAGAAAGAAAGAAAGAGAGAAAGAAAGAAGGAAGGAAGAAAGGAAGGAAAGAAAGAAAGAAAGAAAGAAAGACAGAAGGAAGGAAGGAAGGAAGGAAAGAAAAAGAAAGAAAGAAAGAAGGAAGGAAGGAAAGAAAGAAAGAAAGAAGGAAGGAAGGAAGGAAATAAAAAGAAAGAAAGAAAGAAGGAAGGAAGGAAGGAAGGAAGGAAGGAAGGAAGGAAGGAAAGAAAGAAGGAAGGAAGGAAGGAAGGAAAGAAAGAAAGAAAGAAGGAAGGAAGGAAGGAAGGAAAAAGAAAGAAAGAAAGAAAGAAGGAAGGAAGGAAAGAAAGAAAGAAAGAG
>NW_007163851.1:0-1989 GCF_000164805.1 Carlito syrichta
GTCTTCTCCTTATGTCAGTTGGCTAGCCAGTTCGCTAGCTAGTTAAAAAGCTAGTTAATTCAGATGACTAGACAGCTGGCTAGCTAGTTATTTTACCTCGTTAATTCAGCTGGCTAACTAGATAACTAGCTATTTAAGTCAGCTAGTTATGTCAGTGAGCTGACTACTGAAGTCAGTTAGATAAGTCAGCTAGCTAGCTAGAGAGGTAGCTGAGTATCTAGCTAGTTATTTCAGCTAATAAATTCAGCTGGCTTGCTAGGAAGCTAGCTAGTTATGTCAGCTAGTTAAGTCAGCTGGCTAGCTTGTTAAGTCACATAGTTAAGTAAGCTGGCTAGCCATCTGCCTCGCTAGAAAGGTCACCTAGTCAAATCAGCTTTTTAGCCAGCAGAATACCTAGTTATCTAGATAGTTAAGTCAGTTGGCAAGTATGCGGGATATGTATGTAGCTAACTAATTAAGTCAGTTGGCTATCCACCTTGTTAGCTAGTGATGTAAGCTAGTTGAATCAGCTGGCTAGCCAGCTTGATAACGAGTTTAGTAACCTAGTTGAGTCAGTTGGCTAGCCAGCTGGCTAGCTCATTACTTCTTCTAGTTAATTCAAGTGGATATCCAAGTGTCTAGCTAGATAGCTAGCTAGTTAAGCCGGCTGGCTATCTTGTTAAGTCAGCTATTTAAGTCAGCTAGATAGCCGGCTGGCTAGTTAGGTGACTGGCAGGATAAGTTGGCTGGTTAGTGGGCTGGTCAGGTAGGTGACCAGCTATTTAAGCCAACTGGCTAGCCAGCTGACAAGCAGGGTGGCTGGCCAGTTAAGCCGACTGTCAATCCAACTGTCCAGCCATCCGGCAGCTTATTTTAGCTGACTGGCTATGCAGTAGGCCAGCCCGCTAGCTAGCTAGCCACCTGCCTAGTCAGCTTGCCATCCAGGTAGCTAGCTAGTTAAGACAGCTTGGTAGCCATCTAGCCAACCAGGTAGCTAGTTATTTAAATCAGCTGGCTAGCCAACTAACCAGCCAACTAGCTTGTCAGCTAGTTAAGACAGCTGTCTATCCAGTTAGCTAGTTAAGTCGGCTAACAAATCAGCTAACTATTTAGCTACCTAGTTAAGTCAACTAGCTAGTCATGTTGCTAGTCAGCCAGCTAGTTAAGCCAGCTAGCAAGTCAGCTATCTATTCAGCTAACTAAAGTCAGCTAGCCAGCTAAATATCCAGTTAACAATCTAATTAATTCAGCTAGTTAGACAGCTAGATAGCTTGTTTGCTAGCTAGTTATGTCAGCTAGATAGCTAGCTAGCAAGTCAGCTAGCTGGTTAAGTCAGCTAGCAAAACAGCTACTTACTTAGCTGACTAGTCGGCTGGCAACTCAGCTAGTTGGTCAGCTAACTAGTGGGATCACTCGCTTTCCATCAGGTCAGCTAACTAGTCAGCTCACTCGCCTGCCAACCGGTCAGCAAACTAGTCTGCTCACTCACCAGTTGACTAGTTAGGTCAGTTCACCAGTTGGCTCACTCGCTGGTCACCTAATTAAGGCAGCTCACCCATCAATTCACTGGCAGGCCGACTAGTTTACTCAGCTCACTGGTCAGCTCAATCATCAGTCGACTAGTTAAGTCTTCTGAGCTGTTGTTTCACTCATCAGCCGACTAAATTCAGCTGACCAGTCAGGTCACTCGCCAGCTGATTAGTTAAGTCAGCTGGCAGGTCGGTTCACTTGCTGGCCGAGTAGTTAAACCAGCTGAGAATTTGACTCATTCGCCAGCCAACTAGTTAAGTCAGCTGACACTTTGGCTCACTCACCAGCCAAGTTAAGTCAGCTCACCTGTCAGCTCACACGCAAGCCGACTTGTTTAGTCATCTAACTGGTCAGCATATAAGTCGGCCAAATAGTTGAGTTGACTGACCAATCGGCCGACTAGTCGGCCAACTTGTCAGTTGATAAGTTAGCTCAGCTAACTAGAAAGCCTACTAGTTAGGCCAGCTAAATAGTTGGTCA
>NW_007163852.1:0-624 GCF_000164805.1 Carlito syrichta
TTAAGTCAGCTAGTTAAGTCAGCTGGATAGCCTGCTGTCTAGCTAGATAGCTAGGCAATTAAGTCAGCTGGCTAGCCACTTGACTAGCTAGTTAAGTCAGTTAGTTAAGTCAGCTTTTTAGCCAACTTGCTAGTTAGGTAGTTAGCTAGTTATGTCAGCTGTATAGCCTGCTGGCTATATAGTTGTCACCTTGCAACGTGAGCTGACTAGCCCACTGGATAGCAAGGTAGCTTGATATTTATTCAGCTGGCTAGACAGCTGGCTAGATAGATATGACACCTAGTTCATTCAGCTTGATAGTCAGATTGTGTGCTATGTAACAAGCTAGTTAATACAACTGGCTAGAAAGCAGACCAGCTAGTAAAGACAGCTAGTTATGATAAGTAGTGACCTAGTCAAGTCAGTTCACTAGCGAGCTGGTTAGCTAATTAAGTCAGTTAATAAAGTTAGTGGACTATCGAGGTGGCTGGAGAGGCAGAGAGCTAGTTATGTCAGCTGGCTAGCCAGCTGGCTTACTAGTTAATTCAGCTCCTTTAGTCACCTGACTGGCCAGCTACCTAGCTCTTTACTCAACTAGTTAGTCAGCCTGGGTTAACCAGTATGCTACCTAAGGTAAGTCACCTC
>NW_007163853.1:0-530 GCF_000164805.1 Carlito syrichta
GGCCAGCTACCTAGCTCTTTACTCAACTAGTTAGTCAGCTGGCTAACCAGTACGCTACCTAAGGTGAGTCACCTCATCGAGTCTGTTGGCTAACCAGTTCACTAGCTCATTAAAAAGCTATTGAGTCATTTGGCTAGACAGCTGGCTAGCTAATTATTTCAGCTAGTTAAGACAACTGGTTAGCAAGGTAGCTAGCTAGTTAAGTCAGCAAGTTATGTCAGTTAGCTGGCTAGTTAAGTCAGCTGGATAAGTCAGCTAACTAGATAGATAGCTAGGCCTCTAGCTAGTTATTTCAGCTAGTAAAATCAGTTAGCTAGCTACTTAAGACAGCTAGTTAAGTAAGTTTGCAAGTCAGCTACCTAGCTGGGTAGCTAGCTTGTTAAGTCAGCTGGCTAGCCAGCTGGCTAGCTAGTTAGGTCACCTAGTTAAGACAGCTCTCTAGCCAGCTGTATACCTAGGTAGCTAGATAAATAAATCAGCTGGCAAGCATGTGGGATACGTATGTAGTTAACTAGTTAAGTCAGATGGCT
>NW_007163854.1:0-390 GCF_000164805.1 Carlito syrichta
GTCAGTTAGCTGGCTAGTTAAGTCAGCTGGATAAGTCAGCTAACTAGATAGATAGCTAGGTCTCTAGCTAGTTATTTCAGCTAGTAAAATCAGTTGACTACCTACTTAAGTCAGCTAGTTAAGTAAGCTTGCAAGCCAGCTGCCTAGCTGGGTAGCTAACTTGTTAAGTCAGCTGGCTAGCCAGCTGGCTAGCTAGTTAGGTCACCTAGTTGAGACAGCTCTCTAGCCAGCTGTATACCTAGGTAGCTAGATAGCTAAATCAGCTGGCAAGCATATGGGATACGTATGTAGTTAACTAGTTAAGTCAAATGGCTACACACCTGGTTAGCTAGTGATGGCAACTACTTAAATCAGCTGGCTAGACAGCTGGCTAACCAGTTCAGTCAACTA
>NW_007163855.1:0-1490 GCF_000164805.1 Carlito syrichta
TAAGTCAGTCAATTTGTCAGCCAACTAGTTAACCGATCTAACTACTGTGACAATTCGTCAGTCAGCACGTTGACTCACCTAACTTGTTGGCCGACTAGTGGTCCAACTTGTTACGAAATCTAACAAGTCGGCAATGTAGTCAGCCAGCATGTAATATGAGCTAAGTAGTCAGCAGACTCGTCAGCTAAAAAGTTAAGTCACTGAGCTAACTCATTAACCAACTAGTCAAGCCAGCTAGTTAACTCATTTCCCAAGTTAAAGCAGTTAGCTAACTCGTTAACCAACTCGTTAATCAGCTAGCTATCTCGTTATCCAAGTAGTTAAGTCAGATAGCAAAGTCAGCTAGCTCACTAGTTAGCTAACTATTTAAGTCAGCTACTTCAGTCTGCCACCTAACTTGTTAGGTAATTATTAAATCAGTTTGTTAAATACATAGCTAACTATTTAATTCAGGTAGTTAAGTTAGCTAGCTAACTAGTTAAGTCAGCCAGTTAAGTCAGCTAGCGAAATAGTTAAGTCAGCTAGCTAAGTCAGCTAGTTAAGTTAGCTTTCTAAAGTAGTCAACTGATTAATACAGCTAGCTAGCTAGTGAGATAACGGGTTACATCAGCAGGTTGTGTCAGGTAGTTCGCTAGTTAACTAACGGGTAAAATCAGCTGGTTGAGTCAGCTAGCTGGCTAGTTTGCAAACGGGTTGACTCAGCTAGTTGAGTAGGCTAGCTAGCAAGTTATCTAATGAGTTAAGTCAGCTGGATGAGTCAACTAGCTAGCTAGTTAGCTAAGGAGTTAAGTCAGCTGGTTGTGTCAGCTAGGTAGTTTATTAGCTAATGATTAAGTCAGATGACTAAGTCACCTAGTTATCAAGTTAGATAATGAATAAGCTAACTAGTCAGCTAGTTGGTTGTCAGCTAGCTTGCTAGCCAGCTATTTGTCAGCTTGTATGCTAGGTAGCTAGATAGGTAGCTAACAATTTAAGGCAGTTGGCTAGCTAGGTAGCGAGCTAGTTAAGTCAGTTGGCTAGCTAGTTAATGGAACTGACAAATCAACTGGTAAGGTAGGTAACTAGATAGTTAAGTCAGCTATATAGCTACATGGCTAGCTAGTGATGTCTGTGAGTTAAATCTGCTGGCTAGCAAACTGGCTAGTTGGTTAAGTCAGCTAATTAGTCAGCTGTCTAGCCACCTGGTTATGTAGGTTGCTAGCTGGATAAGTCAGCTTGCTAGCCAGAATGTTAGTTGTTCCGTGCACCTAGTTAATTCTGCTGGCTAGCCTGCTGCTTAGGTAGGTAGCTAGGTAATTATGTGAGCTGGCTAGCCAGCTTGCTAGCTTGTCACCAAGGTAAGTCAGGTGGCTAGCCATCTGGCTAGGTAGGTAGCCAACTAGTTTTGTCATCTGGCTAGCCAGCTGACTAACTGGTCAAGTCAGCTAGTGTAGTCAACTGGCAACAAGCTTACTAGCTAGTTAAATCAACTCATTAAGTCAGTTGACAAT
>NW_007163856.1:0-704 GCF_000164805.1 Carlito syrichta
CAGCTGGTTAGCAAGTAAAAAAGCTACTAAATTTATATGGCTAGTCATCTGGCCAGCTAGTCATTTCAGCTAGTTAAGTCAGCTGGCTGGCTAGGAAACTAGCCTTATAAGTCAGCTAGTTATGCCAACTTGGTAGCTAGTTAAGTGAGGTAGCTATGACAGTTGGTTAGCTAGATATCTAGCTAGGTAGCTAGATGGTTAAGACAGCTAGTTAACCTAGTTGTCTAGCTAGGTATCTAGTTGTTTAAGTAAGCTAGTTAAGTCAGCTTGCTATCTAATTAAGTCAGTGAATTGAGTCATTTGGCTAGCCAGTTGCCTAGCTGGGAAACTAGCTAGTTAAGTAGCTGACTAACCAGTTAGCTAGCTAGTTATGTAACCTATTTAAGTCAGCTCACTAGCCAACTGGTTAGCTAGGTAGCTGGGTAGTTAAGTCAGCTTGCAAGCCAGCGGAATACATAGGTAGCTAGCTAGTTAAGACAGCTGGCTATCGAGCTGGCTAGCTAGGTAGCTAGGTAGTTAGGTCAGCCTGCTAGTCAGCTGGCTAGCTAGTTAAGTCACCTAGTTAAGTCAGCTGCTTAGACACCTGGTTAGCTAGGTCGATAGAGAGTTAAGTCAGCTAGATATGTCAGCTATCTAACTAGTTAATTCAGCTAGTTAAGTCAACTGGCTATTCAGCTGTCTAGGTAGGTAGATAGTAAAGTGTG
>NW_007163857.1:0-951 GCF_000164805.1 Carlito syrichta
TTCCGCCTAGTCGACCAACTTATCAGCCGACAGGTTAGCACAGCTAACTATTCGGCCAACTAGTTAGGTCAGCTAACTTGTCAGCCAAATAGCTGGCCAAATAGTTAGGTCAGAAAATGAGCTGGAAACTAGTTAACATTGCTAACTAGTGGGCCAACTCGTCAGTCATCTTGTTAACCAAGCTAACTAGTCAGCCGACTAGTCAGCCGAATTGTTAAGCCAGCTAACAAGTCTGCTTATATGCAGTCAACATGTTAAACAATCTAAGTAGTCAGCCAACTCGTCAGCCAAAAATTAATTCACTTAGCTAACTCCTTAACCAACTAGCTAAGTCAGCTATTGAACTTGTTTACCAACTAGTTAAAACAGTTAGCTAACTCTTTAACCAACTCATTAAATCAGCCAGCTATCTCTTTAGTCAACTAGTTAAGTCAGCTACCTAAGTCAGCTAGCTAACCAGCTAGCTAGCTAAGTAAGCTAGCTCACTAGTTACCTCACTATTTAAGTCACCTATTAAGTCTGCTACCTAACTAGTTAGATAATTATTAAAGCAGCTAGTTATTCAGCTAGTTAAATAGCTAACTTTTTAATTCAGTAGTTAAGTCAGCTAGCTAACTTGTTTAGTCAGCCAGTTAATTCAGCTAGCTAAGTAGTTAAGTCAGATAGCTAAGTCAGCTAGTTAAGTCAGCTTTCTAATTTAGTCAGATGGTTAAGACAGTTAGCTAGCTATTTAACTAATGGGTTAAGTCAGCAGGTTGAGTGAGGTAGTAAGCTAGTGAACTAATGCGTTAAGCCAGCTGGTTGAGTCAGCTTGCTAGCTAGTTAGCAAACTGGTGTGTCAGCTGGTTGTGTAGGCAAGCTAGCTAGTTAGATAATGAGTTAAGTCAGCTGGTTGAGTAAGCTAGCTAACTCTTTAGTTAACGAGTTAAGTAAGATGATTAATCAGCTAGC
>NW_007163858.1:0-342 GCF_000164805.1 Carlito syrichta
ACTCAGAAATACTTGGGTGAGGGCAGTCCTCAGCAGGAGCATCGCCTCTTGCCCAGAGTTCAACACCAGGCAAGAATACCAGGAGATCGACCAAATGGAAAGCTATGATCTTGGCAGTTTGGGAGGCACAGGTGGAGTGGATGGCCTGAGTTGGCCAGTTTGAGAGCAGCTTGGGCAATCAAGTGAGGAGGGAAAAGAAAGAAAGACAGAAAGAAAGGAGGAAAGGGAGAGAGGAAGAAGAAATAAAAGAAACAAAGAAAAAGAAAGAAAAGAAAAGAAAGGAAGTAAGGAAGAAAGAAAGAAAGAAAGAAAGAAAGAAAGAAAGAAAGAAAGAAAGAAAGA
>NW_007163859.1:0-811 GCF_000164805.1 Carlito syrichta
AGTAAGGAAGAAAGAAAGAAAGAAAGAAAGAAAGAAAGAAAGAAGGAAAGAAAGAAAGAAAGAAAGAAAGAAAGAAAGAAAGAAGGAAGGAAGGAAGGAAGGAAGGAAGGAAGGAAGGAAGGAAGGAAGGAAGGAAGGAAGAAAAGAAAAAAGAAAGAAAGAAGAAAGAAAGAAAGAAAAAAGAAAGAAAAAGAAATTCATTCTCCTGCAAACCTTCTGCCTTCATTTCTTCCCCCCCACCCCCCTCACACGGGAGAGTCCACCAAGCTCGGCACCTTCCAACCCCAAATCCCCCCCAGTTCCTGCCGTCTGCATAGGTGTGAGAATTTCCTAGGCTCCCTGGCCGGGTTCATGCCGGTTCTCCTCTCTGAGGTCAGAAATGTCCCCCTGGCAGTCCGACCCTCTGACTCGGCACTGAGGACATTCCGCCAAAAAAGTCCAGTGACACACCCATCACCTGTGGACATTTTTTCCCCCCAATCCGATTTTTTCCTCGCTCTAAAGCCAGTCGCCCTGTAAAAAAAACACTCACAGTTGAGAATCTGTACAATTCTGATATTTTTGGAGACAGGATATGGCTCTGTGGCCCAGACTGGTACCCAGGGATACGACTGTCATTCACTGCCAGCCTCAAAATTGCGGGCTCCATCAATTCTGCCGCCTCAAGCTCCAGAGTGGCTGAGATGATGGGCACCTTGACACTAGACCCCTGTTTGGATAGCTCCAGAGATGGGGATCTCCCTATGTGACCCAGACTGGTATTGGTTCCTTGGCTCCAGGCATCCTCCTGCCTTGGGCTCCCAGAGAATTG
>NW_007163860.1:0-900 GCF_000164805.1 Carlito syrichta
AATTCATTCTCCTGCAAACCTTCTGCCTTCATTTCTTCTCCCCCACCCCCCTCACACGGGAGAGTCCACCAAGCTCGGCACCTTCCAACCCCAAATCCCCCCCAGTTCCTGCCGTCTGCATAGGTGCGAGAATTTCCTAGGCTCCCTGGCCGGGTTCATGCCGGTTCTCCTCTCTGAGGTCAGAAATGTCCCCCTGGCAGTCCGACCCTCCGACTCGGCACTGAGGACATTCCGCCAAAAAAGTCCAGTGACACACCCATCACCTGTGGACATTTTTTCCCCCAATCCGATTTTTTCCTAGCTCTAAAGCCAGTCGCCCTGTAAAAAAAACACTCACAGTTGAGAATCTGTACAATTCTGATATTTTTGGAGACAGGATATGGCTCTGTGGCCCAGACTGGTACCCAGGGATACGACTGTCATTCACTGCCAGCCTCAAAATTGCGGGCTCCATCAATTCTGCCGCCTCAAGCTCCAGAGTGGCTGAGATGATGGGCACCTTGACACTAGACTCCCTGTTTGGATAGCTCCAGAGATGGGGATCTCCCTATGTGACCCAGACTGGGTTCCTTGGCTCCAGCCATCCTCCTGCCTTGGGCTCCCAGAGAATTGTGATTCCACACCTGGGCAGCTGTGCCAGGCATGCTGGTTTGTTTTGGATGAAGGACTGAGGCGGTGCTTGGGGGCTCTGCTTCATCCTCCCAGCGCTTTGGAAGCCCAGACCAGTGGCCACCCTGAACCCACTGGTCAAGACCTACGCCCGCAACTTGGCAAGAACTTGTTTATATACTCCATTCCAAATGATCTGGACATGGTGTTGTGCGCCTGTCATTCTGGCTCCTTGAAAGGCCATGGAAAAGGCTCGCTGGAGCCAGAAGTCCACAGCAGTGGTGACTGGGA
>NW_007163861.1:0-736 GCF_000164805.1 Carlito syrichta
TCTTTTCAAACGTTTTGTTTCACTTCCGGCCAGAAGGTGCCGGGGCAGCTTGACTCACGAGGCCCTCCACCAAAGGGAACACAAACATAGACTCTGACTCCTTCCCAGGCCGCAGCTTCGGCGCCTGCTCTTCAAACGGAGCTCGGCCTCCGCCCTGTCTGCCCTTCAACCATCGCAGTCTTAATCGCTGCCTCCGCGCGGATGCTGCCACCGGCCATCGCTCCGCCCATGCCTGAGGCGACCCAGGCCCCAGACAGTGAGGCCCCTGCAAGGACGATCTACTAAAATAGTCACCGCTGTTGCACGGCCACGCCCCACTCCTCGCCGGAGCCAGGATCGTGGAGGTCCTTCCACGCACTGTGAGGTGGCAGCCGTCACCACCGCTACCGTTGCCCACTCCCTCCCGACCTAGGTGACCTCCGACATCGTGCAGAGAAAGATCAACTGGGGCGGTGAGATACCACCACCTGCTGGAGATCCAAGGTAACAACAACAAAAAGGGAAACAGAGCTGTTCCTCCCCCTTGATAAATAGACGAAAGAAGCCCAGAACTGAACTAATCTTCACAGCAGGCCAGGGGCAACTGACCCTAACTGTGAAAAAAATCTGCTAGCCTGCAAACACAGCTAGAAACCAGAGTTGAAAGGACATTGGGCTTAAAGGAAAAGTCTCAGAGTGTGCTTGCTTGGTTCTGTTAGTTTATTGACTTTATTCTACTCCCTTTTTAATATTGTTT
>NW_007163862.1:0-3344 GCF_000164805.1 Carlito syrichta
GGAATGGAAATGATGGAATAGAGAGGAATTAAATCGAGTGGAGGGGAGTGAAATGGAATACAGTGGAATGGAATGGAATAGAATGTAATCGAGTGATGAGGAATGGAATGGACAGAAATGGAATAGAAAGAAATTGAATTGCAAGAAATGGAATGCAATGGAATGTAGAGGAATGAAGTGGAAAGGTATACAATGGAAAGGAATGGAGAGGAATGGCATAAAATGGAATGGAGTGGAGTGGAATGGAATGGAAAGGATAGGAATGGAATGGAATGGAAAGGAATAGAGTGGAATAGAATTGAATCGAATGGAATGGAGGGACATTGAATAAAATGGAATGAAAAGGCATGGAATGAAGTGGAATGGAATGGAGTGGAATTGAATGAATGGAATGGAGAGAAATGGAATTGAATGGAATGGAGAGTAAAGAAATGTAAAGTGATCGAAGAGAATTTAGAGAAATGGAATGGAGAGTAATGGTTGGAGAAAATGGAATGGAATGGAGAGGATTGGAATGGAGAGGGATGGGATGGAGTGTAATGGAATGGAATGGAAGGGTGAGGAATGGAAAATAATGGAATCGAGAGGAATGGAACAGAATCGAGTGAAATGGAATGGAATGGAATCGTATCAAGAACAATGTGATGGAAAGGAATGGAATAGAATAAAATGAAGTGGAAATAAATGGAATAGAGTGCGAAGGAAATGATGGAATATAGAGGAATTAAATGGAGTGGAAGGGAATGAAATGAAATGGAGAGGAATGGAATGGAATAGAATGCAATGGAATGATGAGGCATGGAATGGAGAGAAATGGAATTGAGAGAAATGGAACAGAAAAGAATGGAATGTAGAGGAATGCGGTGGAAAGGTATACAATGGAAAGGAATGGAGAGGAATGGCATGGAATGGAATAAAGTGGAAAGGAATGGAATGGAAAGGATAGGAATGGAATGGAATGAAATGGAATGGGACGGAATTGAATCAAACGGAATGGAGAGAAATGGAATAAAATTGAATCGAATGGAATGGAGTGGAATCAAATGGAATGGAATGGAATGGAGAGGAATGGAATCGAATGGAATGAAGAGGAATGGGATGGAGAGTAATGGAATGTTAAGAGATCAAACGGATTTAGAGAAATGGAATGGAATGGAGAAGATTGTTATGGAGAGGAGTGAATTGGAATGGAATGCAGAGGAGGCAAAGGGAATGGGATGGTTAGGAATGGAATGGAGAGGAATGGAATGGAGTGGAATGGAATCGAATGTAGAGGCAACCAATGGCAAACAATGGAGAGGAATTGAAAAAGATGGAATGTTATTTAGAAGAATGGAAAGAAAACGATTGAGATGGAGAGAATAGAAATGGAATGGATTACAGAAGAGTGGAGTGGAATGGAGAGACATAAACTGTAATGGAGAGGAAGGGAATGGAGAAGAGTGGAATAGAATGGAATGGAATGGATAGGAATGGAGTGGAATGGAATGAAATGGAGAGGAATGAGATGGAAATGAAAGGAATGGAGGGGAATGAAATAGAGTCAAATGGAATGGAAAAGAATGGAATGGAATGGAGAGGAGTGGTATCACACGGAATGGAATGGTGTCGAGAGAAATTGAATGGAAAGCAATGGAATATGGTGGAATGCAATGAAATGGAAAGGAATGGAATGGGTAGGGATGGAATGGAAGGGAATGGAATGGAAAGGAATGGAATGGAGTGGAATGGAATTGAATCGAATGGAATGGAGAGAAATGGAATAAAATTGAATGGAAAGGAATGGAATGGAGTGGAATCAAATGAATGGAATGGAGAGGAATGGAAGGGAGAGTAAAGGAATGTAAAGAGATGGAATTTAGAGAAATGGAATTGAGTGGAATGCAATGGAGAGGAATAATTGGAATCCAATGCAGAGGAGGCAAATGGACTGGATGTTTAGGAATGGAATGGAGACGAATGGAATGGAGTGGAATGGAATATCGAAGAATCCAATGGTAAGAAATGGAAAGGAAGGAAAAAGATGTAATGTTATTTAGAGGAATGGAGTGGAAACGAATGTACTGGAGAGAAAAAAATGGAATGGGCTGCAGAAGAGTGGAGTGGAATGGAGAGATATGGAATGTAATGGAGAGGAAGGGAATGGAGAAGAGTGGAGTGGAATGGAATGGAATGGAAAGGAATGGTAAGGAATGGAATGGAATAGAATGGAATTTAAAGGAATGAGATAGAATTGAAAGGAATGGAGAGCAACGGAATAGAGTGAAATTTGTTGGGGAGGAATGGAATGGAATGGAGAGAAATGGAATTGAATTGAAAGGAATGGTAATGAGAGAAATAGAATGGAAAGGAATGGAATATACTGGAATGCAGTGAAATGGAGAGGAATGGAATGGATAGGAATGTAATGGAGTGGAAAAGAATGGAGAGGAATGGAAAGAAATGGAATGGAAAGAAGTGGAATAGAATGGTGAGGAATGGAATGGGGTGAAATGGAAAGGATTGGAATTGAATGGAGAGTAAAGGAGTGGAGAGGAATAGAAGGGAATGTAATGGAGAGGAATGGGATGGAAGGGAATTGATTGCTGAGGAAAAGAGAGGAATGGATTGCAATGGAATGAACAGGAATGGAAAGAAGAGGAATAGAATGAATAGGAGTGGAATGGAATGGAGAGGAATGGAGAGGAAAGAAATGCAATGGAAATAATATATTAGAATGGAATGGATTTGAATGAAATGGATTTGAATGGAATGGAGAGGAATTGAATTGAGCAGAATGGAGTGGAATGTAGAGGAATCCAAAGTTAAGGAATGGAAATGAATTTAAAAGATGGAATGGAATACAGAGGAATGGAATACAAACGAATGGAATGGAGAAAAAAGGAAGGGAATGGAATGCAGAACAGTGGAATGGAATGGAGAGAAATGGAATATAATGAATACGAAGGGAATGGAGAAGAATGGAATGGAATGGAATGGAATGGAATGCAATGGAATACAGAGGAATGGATTGGAATGCTGAGGAATGGATGTGTAGGAATGCAATGGCGTGGAATGGAATGGAATGGAATGGAGAGGAATGGAATGAAGAGAATGGAATGGAGAGGAATGGAATGCAATGGAATTGATGGAGAGGAATGGAAAGGAATGGAGTGCAATGGAATGAAGAGGAATGGAGTAGTGAGGAAAGGAATGAAGAGAAAATTAATGGATAGGAATGGAATGGAAGGGAATTGAATTGAGAGGAATGGAGTAGAAAGTTATAAAATAGACTTGAATGAAGAGAAATGGAATGGAATGGAGTAGTATGAAATGAAATGGTTAGGAATGTATGGAGTGGAATG
>NW_007163863.1:0-4964 GCF_000164805.1 Carlito syrichta
GACAACTTGTTAAAAGCTGTTTGTCAAGAGGAGCCTATTTACTATGGGAAACTGAATTTGAAGATCAGGTAAAGATACAGAAGGCTGCAAACCAGCAGAGGGATCCAAATCAGTTTCATATTTCTAGCAATATGCTGTTAGGAAGATGATTATATGAGTCAGTTGACAGTCAACTAATCTTACCCGAGGAAGTTTTACTCCAGGTAAATTCTTGTGCAAGTGAGGCTTGGAAGAAGTTACCTATTAATTCTACTCAGACTGCCACACTATCTGATTTTAAGCAGAAAACAGATGAAACTTACGAGGAGTTTCTCTCTAGACTTACAACAGCAGTAAATAGAGTAATCTCTAATGTAGAAGCAGCAAATATCCTTATTAAACAGTTGGTTTTAGAGAATGCTAACAGTAGTTGCCAAGCTTTGAATAGACCGATTAGAAGAACAGGACAATTAACTGATTATATCAGGCAGTGTCCTGATATTAACCCTGCCTTTATGCAGGGTATGGCAATAGCCACAGCCTTGAAGAGAGAAACTTATGCACAATTTGTTCAGGGAATGCAAAATGGTAACAATAGATCAAAAAACAGCTCGGTTTTAACTTGTTATACCTGTGGGCAGCTTGGCCATATTAGTAGGAACTGCCCAGCTAAACAAGGGTTTCAGGAAGCTCTGGTGCAACAGCCTAATGAGAGCTCTCAACCAAAGTCTCGGTGTCAGAAAGGATTTCATTGGGTTAGAGACTTCAGCACAAAAAACAGAATTAAGAACTGTCTTATATGCCTTTACTGCTCTAAAAGACAAGAGATTTAACTTGTATACTGATTCTTGTTATGTTCAAGGGCTCTTTCCTCATATTGAGACAGCAACTATTCCTGTTAGTAAAACCATAATTTTGGAATTGCTTATATAACTGCAGCAATTGATTCATGTTAGAAAGAGCAATTTTTCGTTGCCCATGTCAGATCTCATTCCAGCCTTCCAGGACCTCTACATGAGGGTAATCAATTGGCTGATAATTTAACAAAACCTGCCATCTATACAACTTTGGAGACAGAGGCAGTCACTCAGGCTCAACTATCTCATAATATTCATCATCAAAATGCTACTGCTTTACGTTATGAATTTTAGATACCTAGGGAAGCAGCAAGGCAGATTGTCAAGAATTGTCCAGCATGTCCTATTTTTGTTAATGTTCCAGCAGGAGTTAATCCATGAAGATTAAAACCTAATGTATTATGGCAAATGGATGTAACTCATGTACCTACTTTTGGATAATTGTCTTATGTGCATGTTACTGTGGATACGTTTTCTCACGTTATTTTACCTCAGCAAGAACTGGAGAAGCTTACAAGGACGTGTTGCAACATTTATTTTTTGTTTCTCACAATTAAGTATGCCAAAACAACTTAAGACTGACAATGGTCCTGCATATACATCAAAATCTTTTCAACAGTTTTGTTCTCAATTTAATATTTTTCATTCTATAGGAATTCCTTATAACCTGCAGGGTCAAGCCATAGTTGAAAGAGACCATCAAACTTTAAAAAACCAAATACATAAATTACAAGAGGGGGAGTTTAGGTATAGTTCTCCTCATCATGTTTTAAATCATGCTTTATTTGTTATAAACCATTTAAATTTGGATGCTTCACGCAATTCAGGTATGGCTAGACACTGGAACCCAGAAGGAAATGTTAAACCTATAGTAAAATGGAAGGATCTTCTACAGGCCAATGGAGAAGGCCTGATATGTTACTAACCAGTGGGAGAGGATATGCTTGCATATTTCCACAGGATGCATCAACTCCTGTTTGGATTCCTGATCGACTCATTCAAAATGCCCCCACTAACCCAAAGACTGATATGGGTGGCATGAATCCTGTTGAATCAAAGGAATAGACCGGAGAAAAATGTAAACAAAATAAAGGTTTTCACTTCCTTTGTCCTCTCCTATTCCTCCTACAACTCCAATTCCTGCCTTCCCTACTACTCTTGTTTCTTGTAATCTGTTCTGTGAGTCCTTTCACCTTTATCTGGGAAGGAAGGGCAGGCATCTATGGCCGTGATGCCTAGCTCTGGCTTTCAATCTTTCTCTTTTACCTTCAGAGAAGGGGTAGGTGCCAATGGCCATGGCACCTGACACCAGCCTCCAGTCTTTCTCTTTTACCTTTGCAGAAGGGGTGGGTGCCAAAGACCACAGCACCTAACCCCAACCTCCAGATTTCTCACCCCCCCTTCTCAAGGGGGTGGCTCGGACAAAAGGATGTTAAAAATTCTTCTTTGTTGTCTTCTTATGATAAATTTCTCTCAAGTTCAACTTTCCCAGACAAAAGTAAAGGAATTATATAAGTGAATACTGTTAGCTAACTACAAAATAGGTGTTAATAAGCAGACTATACTGGAAGGACAAGTTATTTTGGATGTATTTTATCTCTCAGTAAGCACTGGGGCAAACTCCAAAAATTAGAAAAGGGCCCACAAACCCTCAACTATAACTATTGGACACAGTCTTTAAAGTCTTTAACAACTTGGAGGAGAAAAGAATGCAGGACCAAAAACATAAGACAAACTTACTGTGTGTAGTCTGAGACATCGAGGAGGGAGAAGTGCTCAACATCTGCTACGTGGATATGCTGATGACCAGTGTGGAGCACTGGAAGCAGCTGAGGGACTAATACTGCTTTAAGTGTGACTTTATCCAATGCCAAACCCAGGACAGGGTCATCTGCAATTCTTTCACCATCTGTACTGCAGAGATGCAGGAATTGGATGTCGGCCTGTATCCTAGCATGTCCTTGCTCAATCACAGCTGTGACACTAACTGTTCAATTGTGTTTAATGGACACCACCTCTCAGCATACCTGCTTGCCCCTTCAATGATATGGAAAAGGACTGGTCACTCATCCAGCGAGATACTGGCTTCCTGAAATGGACAGACTGTGCTTATAACTCTAAGGTGGACTATACTGTACCTGGTGAAAGACTATATTTTAGTGACTGAGGTTTTAATGACTCTACGCAATGTTTATAAGGTGTCTTGTACTGGGTGTATTTTTAACTAATTGTTTAACTAATGCCTTTAATGAAGGTTTTGTTATTCTTGAGCAACCATCTTATTTGATGATTCTTGTATAATTGTCATCTCGTTGGTATGATGCATATGGTTACAGATATTGTATGAGGCTAATGCTTTTTTAGAAAGACAGAAAAGATTTTTGACTACTTTTAATTTTAGAAGTTACAGCTTTAATAGCTACTTTTGAGCTGTAACATTATCTAGGGAAGTTCATACAACTATGTTTGCTGATCGGCTGTATAAAAACGTTTCTATCGTCATAGCTATCAGGAAATCATAGACCAGAAGTTGGAAAATAAGGTTAGTGTTTTGGAGGAAGGAGTTTTAGCAGTAGGGCAAGAACTTGTGACCTTAAAAAAGAAATTGGCTCTCCAATGTCACTCTCAGTTTAAATGTGTCCATACTTGGGACAAAGTAACTTGGAATTTGGAACCATTCAGACATGAGTATAGACCTTACTAAATCACATCAAGAAATTCAGGCATCATTTGCTAACCAAAAATCATTAATGTCTAAACTCATCAATGTGGGCATTTGTGGAGCAGCGATTCTTTTGTTGCTGTGTTTACTCCCAATCATCTTCAGAGTGCTAAAGAAGAGTCAGCTCAATATGGCATTTCATGGTTTCGTGAAAAAAAAAAGGGGGAGAGATGTTGGGAGTCAGTCACGGAGGCCCACTGAGCATTAGGGATCAGGAAGGGCTGTTGACCCTGAGACCACTAGGATGGGTTCGGGAGCTATTTGACCCCATTTCCTCCCCCTTTCTACTCAGCACTAATCAGATTAAGCTCCTGTGAGCTCAAAACATAAAAACTCTGAGAGCGGGATAAACTCAAGCTAACTTTAGAAGCTCATTGCTCCCATTCTTCCGCAAACTGCAGTTTTGGCTTTCACACAACTTATAATTCAAACTCGTGTCACATCTAAGAGCCTTAGTATTGGTCACAGGCTTCTGGGTCATGATTATAGGATTTATAGGATTTATTATTTATTGTAAATTGTAGAATATAGTTTTAGAAGACAGCCATTTTTCTGAAAGAATGCGGCTGGGTTACTGCAAGTAGCCATTGTAAACTTTGGACTGGGCACATTCCAAACATCTGGGATGGGCCACTTTCATTTGTAAAGTACATACTTAAGCTTCTATAGGATTGTTTAACTTGGCATAAATCAATCAGCTTAGGATGAAAAAGGTTTATAGAATATGTCAGTCACGGATTAGGTTATCCTTTGTTATGGGATTTTAAGATTATCATATGAAAAGGATTTAAAGGCAATCATTGATTAAGTTTTCATGGATTAAGATTTCTGGTGGGTGGGGGACGATCCTCCCTCATCTGACTTTGTGTATAAAAGACCCTTTATAATTCCCAATAATGCATAATGCTTCTGCACTAGACTGGAGTCCAGTCTCTTTCTTTCTCTCTCTTCTTCCACCCAATCACTGATGCCATCTCCACCTTTGGGGTACCCTGAACCCGACTGGAGCTGGTCCTTGGGAGAATTCAATGGAATTGATTCGAGAGCAATGGAGAAGAATGGAATGGAATGGAGTGAAATGGAATGAAGAGGAATGGAAAGGAGAGGAATGGAATGCAGAGGAATTGAATGGATATGAATGGAATGGAAAGGCATGGAGAGGAATGAAGTGGAAAGATATACTTTGGAAAGGAATGGAGAGGAAAGGAATGGAATTGAACGGAGATGAGTGGAATTAAATGGAAAGGGTACGAATGGATTGGAATGGAATAAAATGAAGAAGAATAAAATTGAATCCATTGGAATTCAGAGTACTGGAATAAAAAGCAATGAAACGGAATGGACTGGAGAGATATAGAATGGACAGGAATGGAATGGAGTGTAATGCAATGGAGTGGAATGGAATG
>NW_007163864.1:0-788 GCF_000164805.1 Carlito syrichta
AAAGGATTTAAAGGCAATCATGATTAAGTTTTCATGGATTAAGATTTCTGGTGGGTGGGGGACGATCCTCCCTCATCTGACTTTGTGTATAAAAGACCCTTTATAATTCCCAATAATGCATAATGCTTCTGCACTAGACTGGAGTCAAGTCTCTTTCTTTCTCTCTCTTCTTCCACCCAATCACTGATGCCGTCTCTACCTTTGGGGTACCCTGAACCCGACTGGAGCTGGTCCTTGGGAGAATTCAATGGAATTGATTCGAGAGCAATGGAGAAGAATGGAATGGAATGGAGTGAAATGGAATGAAGAGGAATGGAAAGGAGAGGAATAGAATGCAGAGGAATTGAATGGATATGAATGGAATGGAAAGGCATGGAGAGGAATGAAGTGGAAAGATATACTTTGGAAAGGAATGGAGAGGAAAGGAATGGAATTGAACGGAGATGAGTGGAATTAAATGGAAAGGGTACGAATGGATTGGAATGGAATAAAATGAAGAAGAATAAAATTGAATCCATTGGAATTCAGAGTACTGGAATAAAAAGCAATGAAACGGAATGGACTGGAGAGATATAGAATGGACAGGAATGGAATGGAGTGTAATGCAATGGAGTGTAATGGAATGGAATGGAATGAAATGCAGAGGAATGGAATGGAACGCAATCGGGAGGAATTGAATGGAGTGGAATGGCATGGAATGGAATAGAGAGGAATGGAATGGAGAGTAAATGAATGTAAAGAGATGGAATGCAATTTCGAGCAGTGGAATGGATAGTAATGGGAAGGAG
>NW_007163865.1:0-1083 GCF_000164805.1 Carlito syrichta
GACTTTGTGTATAAAAGACCCTTTATAATTCCCAATAATGCATAATGCTTCTGCACTAGACTGGAGTCAAGTCTCTTCTTTCTCTCTCTCTTCCACCCAATCACTGATGCCGTCTCTACCTTTGGGGTACCTGAACCCGACTAGAGCTGGTCCTTGGGAGAATTCAATGGAATTGATTCGAGAGCAATGGAGAAGAATGGAATGGAATGGAGTGAAATGGAATGAAGAGGAATGGAAAGGAGAGGAATGGAATGCAGAGGAATTGAATGGATATGAATGGAATGGAATGGAATGAAGAGGAATGAAGTGGAAAGATATACTTTGGAAAGGAATGGAGAGGAAAGGAATGGAATTGAACGGAGATGAGTGGAGTTAAATGGAAAGGGTACGAATGGATTGGAATGGAATAAAATGAAGAAGAATAAAATTGAATCCATTGGAATTCAGAGTACTGGAATAAAAAGCAATGAAACGGAATGGAATGGAGAGATATAGAATGGACAGGAATGGAATGGAGTGTAATGCAATGGAGTGGAATGGAATGGAATGGAATGAAATGCAGAGGAATGGAATGGAATGCAATCGGGAGGAATTGAATGGAGTGGAATGGCATGGAATGGAATAGAGAGGAATGGAATGGAGAGTAAATGAATGTAAAGAGATGGAATGCAATTTCGAGCAGTGGAATGGATAGTAATGGGAAGGAGATGAAAGGAATGGAATGGAATGGAGAAGAATGAAATGGAATGGAGAATAAGGGAATGGGATGGAGAAGAATGGAATGGAGAGGAGTGAATTGGAATAGAATGCAGAGGAGGCGAATGGAATGGAATGGTTAGGAATGGAATAGAGAGTAATGGAATGGAGTGGAATGGAATCAAACTTAGAGGAATCCTACGGTGAGAAATGGAAAGAAATTGAAAAAAAATGGAATGTAATTTAGAGGAATGGAATGGAAACGAATGTAATGGGGAGATAAGGCATGGAATGGAATGCAGTGGAGTGGAATGGAATGGAGCGATATGGAATGTAATGGGAAGGAAGGGAATTGAGAAAAGTGGAAGGGAATAGAATGCAATGGGG
>NW_007163866.1:0-919 GCF_000164805.1 Carlito syrichta
CGGAGAGGAATGGAATAGATTCTAATGCAATCATATCAAGAGGTTTGGAATGGAATGGAATGCTGAGGAATGTAATGGAATGTAATATAGTGGGTTGCATTGAAATGGATTGGAAAGGAAAGTATAGGAAAGGAACAGAATGGAATGGAATGAAAAGAAATGGAGAGGAATGGAATGGAATAGAAGGGAATGGAATGGGATGGAAAGGATATGAATGGAGGGGAATAGAATGAAATGGAATGGAAGGAAGAGGATTAGAATGGAGAGGAGTGGAATGGATTGGAATTGAACGGAGAGGGAAGGAGTGGAAAGGATTAAAGAGAATGGAAGATAGAGGAATGTAATGGAATGGAATGCAATGGAATGAAGATGAATGGAAAGGAGAGGAATGTAATTTAGTGAAATAGAATGGAGAGGGATGGAATGGAAAGAAATTGATTAGAGAGTAAAGGAGAGGAATGAAATGGAATGGAGTGCAAAGAAATGAAGAGGAAAGGAAGGGAGAGAAATGGAGGGGAAAGGAATACAATGTAATGGAATGGAGAGGAATGGAATGGAGTGGAATGGAATCAAACGTAGAGTAATCCTATGGTAAGGAATGTAAGGACATTGATAAAATGGAATGTTATTTACAGGAATGGAATAGAAACGAATGCAATGGAGAGATAAGGAATGATGTAATGCAGAGGAGTGGAAGGGGATGGAGAGATATGGAATGTAATGGAGAGGAAGGGAATGGAGAACAGTGGATTGGACTGGAATGCAATGGACTAGAATAGAACGGAATGAAATGAAGAGGAATGAAATGGAGAGGAATGGAATTGAACAGAATGGAATGGAAAGAAATAGCATAGAAAGAAATAGAACAGAGTAATGTAATGTAATGGAGAGGAAATGAATGCAATTGAATGGAATGTTA
>NW_007163867.1:0-334 GCF_000164805.1 Carlito syrichta
ATAACGGAATGCAGTATAGTGGAACACATTGAAATGGAGAGGAATGGAATGGAATGGAATAGAAGGAATGGATGGAGAGTAAAGGAATGTAAAGAGATGGAATGGAATTTAGAGTAATGTAATGGAGACGAATGGGATGGAGATGAACGGAATGTAATGGAAAGGAATGACGAGGAATAGAATGGTATGGAATGGAATGGAAGAAAATGGAATGGAAAGGAACGGAAGGAAGAGAAATAGAATAGAGAGTAATGGAAAGGATTGGAATTGAACTGAGAGGTAAGGAGTGGAAAGGAATAGGAGGTAACGGAATGGAAAGAAATGGAATGGAATG
>NW_007163868.1:0-461 GCF_000164805.1 Carlito syrichta
GAGAGAAATTAAAAGGGGAGGAGTGGAATTAAATGGAATGAAGAGGAATGGAAGGGAATGCAATGGAATGAAGAGGAATGGAATGGAGAGGAACTCAACAGAGACAAATGGAATGGAGAGGAATGGAATGCAATGAAATTGCTTGGAGAGTAATGGAGAGAAATGCAATGGAATGGAGTGCAATGGAAGGAAGAGGAATGGAATGGAGAGGAATTGAATGGAGAGGAATTGAATGGATAGGAATGGAATGGAAGGGAATTGAATACCGAAGAGTGGAGTGGAATGGTATGCAATGGAATGGAATGGAGAGGAATGGAATGAAATGGAGTGGAATAGAATAGAATGGTTAGGAATGGAATGCAGAGGAATGGCATGGAGTTGAATGGAATCAAATGTAGACAAATCCAATGTTAAGGAATGGGAAGAATCGAAAAAGATTGAATGGAATTTAGAGAAATGTA
>NW_007163869.1:0-310 GCF_000164805.1 Carlito syrichta
GAATGGTGGGGAATGGAATGGAATGGAATGGAGTGCAATGCAATGGAATGGTTAGGAATGGAATGGAGTGGAACGGAATCAAATGTAGATGAATCCAATGGTAAGGAATGGAAAGAATTGAAAAAGATTGAAAGGAATTTAGAGGAATTAAATGGAAACGAATGTAATGGAGAGAAAAGGAATGGAATGGGATGCAGAAGAGTGGAATGGAATGGAAAGATATGAAATGGAGAGGAAAGGAATGGAAAAGATTGGAATGGAATGAAATGGAATGCAATGGAGAGCAATGGAATGGAATGGAAAGGAGAGG
>NW_007163870.1:0-701 GCF_000164805.1 Carlito syrichta
CAATGGAATGGAGAAGAATGGAATGGAGAGGAGTGAATTGGAATGGAATGCAGTGGAGGAAATTGGAATGGAGAGGTTAGGAATGGAATGTAGAGGAATGAAATGGAGTGGAACAAAACCAAATGTTCAGGAATTCAGTGGTAAAGACTGGAAAGTATTTGTAAAAGATGGAATGTTATTTAGAAGAATGGAATGGAAACTAATGTGATGGAGAGAAAAGGAATGGAATGGAATTCAGAAGAGAGGATTGGAGTGAAGAGATATGGAATTTTTGGAGAAGAAAGGAATGAACAATAGTGGAATGGAATGAAATGCAAAGGATTGGAATGTAATGGAATGGAATGGAATGGAATGGAGAGGAGTGGAATGGAATGGAAAGGAATGGAGAGCAATGTAATTGAATCGAATGGAATGGAGAGAAATGGAATAGAGAGAAATGGAATAGAGAGGAATGAAATGGAAAGGAGAGGAATGGAATAGAATTGAATGTTATGGCATTGAAAGGAATGGAATGGAAAGGAATGGAATGGAATGCTGAGGAATGTCATGGATTGTAATATAGTAGAATGCATTGAAATGGAGAATAAAGGAATGGATAGAAATGGAACAGAACGGAATGTAATGGAAAGGAATGGAGAGGAATGGAAAGTAATGGAATGGAATGGAAGGGAATGGAAGAAAGAGGAATAGAATGGAGAGGG
>NW_007163871.1:0-746 GCF_000164805.1 Carlito syrichta
TTACAACTTTTAAGAGGGCCCAAAATGTTGCTGGAGACTGAAATAACCGATTCATAATGTCTAATGCTAAAGTGCTCTGAAACATTTGGGGAGCTCGAAAATCTGCTTCTATATCGTCCCATAGCAGACAACTGAGAATTTCTTGGACTGAGGGCGCGTACAACAATAATTCTTTATGTATTTAGTTGGAGGCCATGTAGTGTCCTGTATGTGAGGACTCTCTTTCCCTTGATACCTGTTTCAAAACCCTGATTCTTGTTTAGCCCTTAGTAAGAAGACAGGTAGATATTTTGATAGAGGAAACGTGGAAAACAGATTTCTTCTCTTTTATTAGCAAGAGGCCATGTCGTTTCCTGTATATGAGGATTGCTATTACCCACATCCCTGCCTCGAATCCCTGATTCTTCTTTAGCCGTCAGCATGATGCCCTGTAGATTTTCAGGACTGATGACACGTATAAAGCAAATTCCTTATTTTCAGCAACAGCGATGCAGTTACCTGTATCTGAGTACTCCTGTTCAGAGATACATGCGTCAAAGTTTCATTCTTGTTTAGATCTTCGGAAGACGCCGTATATTTCTTTGGAGATTGAGAAAACATGTCACCCACATTCCTTATTCTTTCTTATGAAAAGTCAGTGCATTTTTCTGTACATGAGAATTTCATTTCCCTAGTTTATGCTTCAAAAACCCAAATTCGTGTTTAGCCCTTAGCAAGAAACCCTGAAGTTTTATTGGGATGGAGGT
>NW_007163872.1:0-723 GCF_000164805.1 Carlito syrichta
TCAAAGATCTGTTCTTGTTTGTCCCATAGCAGACAACCTGGGAATTTTTTGGATTGAGGGCATGTACAACAATGATTCTTTATTCGTACTTAATTGGAGGTCATGTAGTGTCCTGTATGTGCAGACACTCTTTACCTTGATTCCTGTTTCAAAACCCTGATTCTTGTTTAGCCCTTAGTAGGAAGTCATGTAGATTTATTGATAGAGGAGCAGTAGAAAACAGACTTCCTCTCGTTTATTAGCATGAGGCCATGTAGTTTCCTATATATGAGTATTGCTAGTACCCACATTCATGCCTCGAATCCCTGATTCTACTATAGCCGTCAGCAAGATGCCCTGTAGATTTTCAGACTGAGAATGCGTGTAACGCAGATTCCTTCTTTTTAGCATCAGCCGTGCAGCTACCTATATATGAGTACTCCTGTTCATAAATACATGCGTCAAAAGCTTGATCCATGTTTAGATCTTAGGAAGACGCCGTATATTTTTTTGGAGATTGAGATATAATGTCCCCCACCTTCCTTGTACTTTCTTAAGATACGTCAGTGCATTTGTCTGTATATGAGCATTTCATTTCCCTAGTTAATTCTTCAAAAACCCAAATTCGTGTTTATCCCTTAGCAAGAAACCCTGAAGTTGTATAGAGATGGAGGACACGTGTAAACCAGATTCCTTATTTTCCTTATCAATAGACAGTGCAGTTCCCTGTACATGAGGACTCCC
>NW_007163873.1:0-4174 GCF_000164805.1 Carlito syrichta
TAGCAATGTGACGTGTAATTTCCTGTATATGACGAGCACCATTACCCAGCTTCTACATCACTCTGCAGGATGCTGAGACAGCTTCTGTTGACCGAGAATAACAGTTTTGTGGATATCAAGAGAAAGACGTCCAGAATGTTCTTGGAGAACTGGAATCCAAGATTCCTGGTTCCCGTTCACGAGACCTCCCGAAAGTGTGGAATATTCAAAACCCAAAACCCCTATTCTTACCTGCCCACCCACAAATTTTCTGTACTTTAAGGTAACCTGAATCGAGGAATTTTGTACCTATACACCTTTTGATTCTGGGGAATATGATTATGGACGTAGAACGTCCCAGGGAAAAAAAGGATTTCTAGGGCCAAATCCTTAATTACATCTAGCAAGAGGACCAGAAAGATCCTGGGGATCTGTAATGACAGATTTAGCATATCCATGGAGCAAGTAGCTCTGAATATGTAGGGTCACAGAAGCCCAGGTTGCTGATTAAACCTTATCAGGAAGCCCTGTGTATTACGGAAAATGAGAACTCCTAGAAGCGGATTTCCTTTTAATTCTCAGTAAGATGCCCTGATTTTTCCTGTCGATTTGGATTCCAAATTAGTATATCAAAATTCAGATGCCCAGAAGTTTCCTAGGTTCGTGGATTCATGATACCTGGTTACCTTTGAAAGCACGTGCAAAACCCTTGTCCCTTCCCAAAATAAAACGAGACACGGAAGGGGAAGGATTACAAGGTTCACCTTTAGATCAAAGTTACATCCAAATATGGCAAGAAGATTCTTTATTTCCTGGAATCTTGCCTTCGTTGTTCTGAGGAACAGAAACGCCTTGGAATTCCCAATACCATTTACACCTTTTAAGAGGACCAGAATGTTTCTGGGGTCCTGAAATGACTGAATAATTATATCGGAATGCTAAATTGCTCTGAAACATTTCGGGAGCTCGAAGATCTGTTTCTTGTTTGTCCCATACTACACAACCTGGGAATTTTTTGGATTGAGGGCACGTACAACAATGATTCTTTATTCGTTCTTAGTTGGAGGTCATGTAGTGTCCTTTTTGTGAGGACTCTCTTTCCCTTGATTCCTGTTTCGAAACCGTGATTCTTGTTTAGCCCTTAGTAAGAAGTCATGTAGATTTTTTGATAGAGGAAGCGTGGAAAACAGATTTCTTCTCTTTTATTAGCAAGAGGCCATGTAGTTTCCTGTATATGAGGTTTGCTATTAGCCACATTCATGCCTCGAATCCTTGATTCTTCTTTAGCCGTCAGCAAGATGCCCTGTAGATTTTCAGGACTGAAGGCTCGTATAACACAGATTCCTTATTTTTAGCAAAAGTCGTGCAGTTACCTGTATATGAGTACTCCTGTTCACAGATACGTGAGTCAAAAGCTTGATTCTTGTTTAGATCTTAGGGGGATGCCGTATATTTTTTGGAGATGGAGAAAACATGTCACCCACATTCTTTATACTTTCGTAGAAAGAGTCAGTGCATTTGTCTGTATATGAGCATTTCATTTCTCTAGTTCATGCTTCAAAAACCCAAATTCGTGTTTAGCCCTTAGCAAGATACCCTGAAATTTTATTGGGATGGAGGACACATGTAAACCAGATTCCTTATTCTCCTTTAGCCATAGACAGTGCAGTTTCTTGAATATGAGGACTCCCATAATCCTGATTCCTACTCCCAAAACATGAATGGTGGTTATCTCTTAGCAAAATAGTCTGTAGGTTTTGGGGATGGAGGCCTCGTGTAATCAAGATTCCTTATTCTTCCGTAAAAAAAGTCGTGTAGTTTTCTGTATATGAGGACTCCCATTACTGAAATTTCTGCTTCATTCTGAGCAAGACGCCAAGATATTTCCTGGTGTCCTAGAATTCCAGTTGCTTGGAAATCAAGAAAAAGAATCCCAGAAAGTTCTTTAGGAATTGGAACCCAAGATAACTGGTCCCTTTTCAAAACACACACTAAAAATGTGGCGACATAGAAGCCCAGATAGCTGATTAAACCTTGTCAAGAGACTTTGTAGATTTAGGCGATTGAGAACTCCAAGAACCGTATTCCCTTTCCGTTCTCAGCAAGATGCCCTGAATTTCCCTGTTCATGTGTATTCCAAAGCCCTGTGTACAAAAATGCAGATGCCCAGATGTATCCTAGAGACGTGGAATCCATGGATACTGGTTACATTTTAATAATTTGTACTAAATATTTGCAACTGCAAAACCCTCAGGCCCTCTACAAATAAAGTACAATCGGAAATTTAAGGATTACCATGTTCACCTTAAGACCAATGTTACATCCAAATACGGCAATATGATACTTTTATTCCGGGAATCTGGCCTTAATTGTCTGAGGAACTTTACGGATTTGTACTACCAGATACCCGAATACAGCTCTCAGGAGGAACAGAATGTTGCCGGAGTTCTGAAATTATTGATTCATACTAACCACAAGCCAAATATCTCTGAAACATGAGACGAGCTCGAAGCCTAGATGCTTGTTTATACCTCGGCAAGATGCCCAGAGAATTTTTCCGATTGTGGACTAGTATATCACAGATTCCTTTTACTTCTTTAGTGAGAGGCCGTGTAATGTCCTGTATATGAAGACTCCCTTTCCCCAGAATCCTGTTTGGAAACCCTGGTTATTGTTTTGCAATTAGCAATATACCATGTGGATATTTTGATGGAGGAACCATGTAAATAGGTTTCTTACTTCTCTTTAGCTAGAGATAATGTAGATTCTGCATATGAGGACTGCTATTACCTATGTTCCCGCTTCTAAACCTTGATTCTTGGTTAGCCAACAGCAGATGGCCTGTTGATTTCAAGGCCTGAGGACTGCTATAACCCCAATTCTTTTTCACCTTTGGCAAGGGGCTGTGTATTTTCCTGTATATTTGTACTCTCATTAGATACATCCTGCTTTGAAACTCTGATTGTTTTAGAGCTTTCCAAGATGCTCTGTAGATTTTTTGGATTGAGCACTCGTGTAACGGAGATTCCTTATTCTTCTTAGCAAAAGGTCATGTAGTTTCCTGTAAATAAGGACTCCACTTTACTGATTCATGCTCGAAAACACCATGATTCGTGTTTAGCCCATAGCACGATGACCTTAAGCTTTCTTGGAATTGAGGACCTGAGTGACGCGTATTCCTTATTCTTACTTAGCAGTTGGCAGTGAAGTTTCTTTATGTGAGGCCTCCCATTACCCAGATTCCTACTTCAGAACCCTGAATCGTGTTTCTGTCTTAGGAAGACGGCCTGTAGTTTTGGGGATTGAGGACTCATATAAGGAAGATTCCTTATACTTTCTTACCAATATGACGTGTAGTTTCTTGTATATGGCGAGCTCCATTACCCAGCTTCCTGCTTCACTCTGCAGGATGCCGAGACAGTTCCTGGTGACAAAGAATTCCAGTTTTGTGGATATGAAGAGAAAGACGTCCATAATATTCTTGGGAACTAGAATCCAAGATTCCTGGTCCCTTTCACAAGACAAAATGGTGAATTTTCCAAACACAAAACCCCCAATTCCTACCTACCCGCCCACAAGAATTTTCTGTAGTTTGACGTCACCTGCATCAAGGAATTTTGTACCAATATACCTTTGGTTCTGGGGTATATGATTATGGTCTTAGATGGTCCCAGGAAACAAAAGGATTTCTAGAGCCAAATCCTTGAGGATCTGTAATGACAGATTTAGCCTATCCACGGGGCAAGTAGATCTGAAAATGTAGGGCCCCAGAAGCCCAGATTGCTGATTAAACCTCATTAAGGGGCCGTGTAGATTTCGGAGATTGAGAACTCCTACAGCCGAATTTCCTTTTAATTGTTAGTAAGATGCCCTGATTTTTCTTGTCCATTTGGATTCCAAATTCAGTATATCAAAAGACAGATGCTCAGAGATTTCCTAGGTTCGTGGATTCCATGATTCCTGGTTACCATTAATAGTATGTAGTAAACATTTGGCAAGTGCAAAACTTGTCCCTTCTCAAAATAGGGATGGAGGACACGTTAAACCAGATTCCTTATTCTCCTTTAGCAATAGACAGTGCGGTTCCCTGTATATGAGGACTCCATTATCCAGATTCCTACTCCCAAAACCTGAGTGGTGGTTATCTCTTAGAAAGACGGTCTGTAGACTTTTGGGATGGGGGCCTCGTGTAACC
>NW_007163874.1:0-701 GCF_000164805.1 Carlito syrichta
ACCTGTTTCCTTATTCTCCTTTAGCAATAGATAGTGCGGTTCCCTGTATATGAGGACTCCCATTATCCAGATTCCTACTCCCAAAACCTGAGTGGTGGTTATCTCTTAGAAAGACGGTCTGTAGTCTTTTGGGATGGGGACCTCGTGTAACCAAGATTCCTTATTGTTTCATAGTAACAGGTCGTGTAGTGTTCTGTATATGAGGACTCCCATTACTGAAATTCCTGCTCCATTCTCAGCGAGACGCCAAGGTATTTCCTGGTGACCTAGAATTCCAGTTGCTTGGATATCAAGAGAAAGACTCCCATAAAGTTCTTGAGGAATTGGAACCCACGATTCCTGATCCCTCTTCAAAACACACAATAAAAATGAGGCGACATATTAGCCCAGATTGTTGATTAAACCTGATCAAGACACTTTGTAGATTTAGGCGATTTAGAACTCCAAGAACCGGATTCCCTTTCCGTTTTTAGCAGGATGCCCTGATTTTCCCTGTCCATGTGGATTCCAAGATTCTGTGTACAAAAATGCAGATGCCCAGATGTTTACTAGGGACCTGGAATCCATGGATCCTTGTTAACTTTCATTAAATTGTACGCAATATTTAGCAACTGCAAAACCGTCGGCGCCAGTATAAATAAAGTACAAACGGAAATTTAAGGATTAACAAGTTCTTCTTAAGACCAATGTTACATCCAGAT
>NW_007163875.1:0-315 GCF_000164805.1 Carlito syrichta
AAGCCCACATTGCCGATTAAACCTTATCAAGAGACCCTGTAGATTCTGGCGAATGAGAATTCCTAGAACTGGATTTCCTTTTTGTTCTCAGCAAGATGCCCTGATTTTCCCTCGTGAGGTGGATCCAAAAACTCTGTATAAAAATAGGCAGATTCCCAGAAATTACCTAAGGTCGTGGAATTCATGAATCCTGGTTTCCCATGAAAGTATGTAACAAATATTTGGCAACCTCAAAACTCCAGGCCCCTATCAGAATAGAAGAACAAACAGAAGTTTTAGGATTACAAGGTACATCTTAACGTGATAGTTACATAC
>NW_007163876.1:0-409 GCF_000164805.1 Carlito syrichta
TAGGCAGCTGACATAACTAGCTACCTACCTACATAGCCTGCTGGATTGCCAGCTTACTTATCTACCCAACTACCGAGCTAACCTTCTGACCAGCCAGCTGATTTAGCTAGGTGACTTAACTCTCTAGCAAGCTGGCTAGCAAGCTGACTTAACTAGCTATCTATCCTGCTAGGCAACTGGCTAGCTAGTTGACTTAACAAACTGACTTAGCTAACTAGCCAGCTGATTTAACTAGCTGACCTAGCAAGATAGCTACCTAGTTATCCAGCTGACTTAACTAGCTGATTTAACTCATTAGCTACCTAGCTAACTATCACATAGCTAACTGACTTAACTAGTTGACTTAACTAGCTAGATAGCTGACATATCTTGCTCACTTAACTAGCTAACTTCCTAACTATCCAGCTGA
>NW_007163877.1:0-444 GCF_000164805.1 Carlito syrichta
CCCCTTACACCCCAAAATGAGGTTTTGGCTGCCACCTTCAAGGTATACCACAACCAGGACGAAAAGGCTAAGCGGCAAAAATACCAAATGCTGGCTCAGGCTCTTTGCAGGACAGACACCGGCCCTTGCAGTGGTAGAGGAGGTGTCCAGAACAAATGCGACCCTCCAGGGCCCTGTTTCAAATGCGGCAAGGAGAGACATTGGGCGCGAGCCTGCCCTAACCCTAAACCTCCATCAAAATCTTGCCCCAAATGCAATCTTCCAGGACATTGGGGGGTGGACTGCCCCAGCCCCCAGAGAGGAGCAGGGTCAGCCCCCAACTCCACCCTGGACCTACTGGGCGTGGCCACTTTGGAATGACAGGGCCCTGGGTCTCCCCACCCAATGCATATCTCAAATGCTCGGGAGCCTAGGGTCAAAATTACGGTTGACGGACGTCCCATC
>NW_007163878.1:0-400 GCF_000164805.1 Carlito syrichta
ACAGAGTGAGACTACTACCCCCCCCCCCAAATAAGCCATCAGAGGATCTTTTTAAAAATTACATCTAAACACCCCAAATGTCCATCAACTGATGAATGGATCAACAAAAGGTGGAAAATACATGCAATGAAACGTTATTTGGCAATACAAAGAAATGAGGTACTGATACATGCTATGACATGGATGAATTTTGAAAAAGTGATCCTCAGGGAAAGGAGTCAGTCACAAAAGACCACACAGTGCATGATTCCATTTATATGAATTGTCCAGAGCAGGCAAATTAATAGAGACAGAACATGGATTCGTGTCAGCCTCCTCTACATTCCCACAGAGCTTTGCGTGTTCTTTCATTTCAACTCTAACCCCTCTGGATGTTCACAAGTCAACCATGGGTCTCCCC
>NW_007163879.1:0-791 GCF_000164805.1 Carlito syrichta
TGACAAGCTTCTGCAAAGCCAAAGAAACCATCAAGAGAGCAGGGAGACGGCCCACAGACTGGGAAAAAGTATTTGCCAACTCTAGGTCTGACAAAGGCTTAACATCCTGAATCTACAAGGAACTGAAACGTACTGAAAGGAAGAAAACAAACAACCCCATTATAAAATGGGCAAAAGATATGAATAGACACTTCACAAAAGAAGACATTCAAGCAGCCAACAAACACATGAAGAAATGCTCAACCTCACTAATCGTCAGGGAGATGCAAATCAAAACTACACTGAGATACCACCTAACCCCAGTCAGAATGGCAATTATCAACAACTCAAAAAATAACAGCTGCTGGAGAGGGTGTGGTGGAAAGGGAACACTTCTACACTGTTGATGGGAGTGTAAACTAGTGCAACCTCTGAGGAAAGCAGTGTGGCGATTCCTAAAAGCTCTAAAAATTGACCTTCCATATAACCCTGCAATCCCCCTACTGGGAATATACCCTGAAGAACTCAAATCACTCTATAAAAAAGATACCTGCACATGTATGTTTATCGCAGCATTGTTCACAACAGCAAGAACCTGGAAACAACCATGTTGCCCATCAAAAGAGGACTGGATTAAAAAAAATGTGGTACATATACACGATGGAATACTACGCAGTCATAAAAAAGAACAAAATCATGAATTTCGCAGCAACTTCAATGGAACTAGAGTCTATAATACTGAGTGACCTCTCACAGAAACAAAGATCCGAATATCACATGTTCTCACTCATATAATGGACCTTAAACATCCA
>NW_007163880.1:0-742 GCF_000164805.1 Carlito syrichta
AACATAATCCTATTGGAGTTTGGACTGAGTCATTTTATTAGGACACAAAGCATGATAATAAATTTCTAAAAACAATCCATTATCACATTAAAATTTTTATTTTCTTAGTATGAACTAAGCTTAGAAGTTTAAAATTTATTTGCCTAAATATGTCCAGTATAAAATAGAATAATGTATCTATTCACCTCTTAGCATTCCTAAAGAAATTAATGTTGTAGATAAATCTAAAGCATTGTGAAGCATATAGTCAAAAATGTGTTGCCTTTTGTTCTTTAAACTATCATTTTATAACTTTTGCTCTTTTATTAAACAGAATACCAGAACTAACTTATCTACTTTAAGTATTTAATTTGCAGTATATTAGTTTACATATTAGTTTAAAACTAATAACTGAAATAACATACTTGAATTTATATATCATGTAAGAGGTGAGTTAGATAATTAGTAAGTCTTCCACTTTGGTTTCAATATTCATTTTTTATGTTTATTTCATGTGAAATTTATTACCACTTCCTGTCACTTGACTCAACCTGTATTTGAAAAATAATATCATGTATTTCAAATGATTCACCTTATACATCAGTGTGTTATACCATATTTTATAATGTTCATTTTGCCTCCAGTATTTATAAATGTGAGGTTTTTCTTCATTCTTAAAGCCTAAATTACCACTTTCTCTTTTTGTGTAAAAATAACAGCAGTATATTTATAACATAGTAAAAAAGATTCTATAGTATCATTT
>NW_007163881.1:0-805 GCF_000164805.1 Carlito syrichta
TAAAATTTTACGGTTTATCCTGCATTCTGTGTTCTGAATAGCACTTAGGTACACTGATCGTCAAGGTTCAGTTATCCAAGGATGATATACATGTGGATTCTCAACAAGTTTCAATTTATGCAGAATAAAACATTCAGCATTTATGATAGAACTGATCTAGTTGTCAACGTGAAAGCAATATTATAGCATGAAAAAGGATAAGGAGTTATCTTGGAGTATTATACACTTCCTGAATATCAATCCCTGCATAATGAATATTTTTATAACCAACCCTGAATTGTAATAATCTTTAAACTATATAAAAAAAATATAGGATAAAGCAAATAAAGTCAGTTGCACATTTTACACCTTTCATTTATGTATTTATTTTTTAAATTTTTTTAAAATATGGGGTACAATTCAGTGTTAGATATACAAACATTGATAATACAGGGTCCCTGGTTGATGAGATATGACCCACCTTTCGTTTGCAGTATCCCTTTACTTCCAATCTAACCCCTTCCCCTAAAGGATTTCCACTACTGCCAATCACTCTCTTATAGCACTATAATTGAACAAGTTCAGCTCATGAGGGAGATCATATGGAACTCTGTTATTTGTCTGTGATAAATCAATGAGAATGACCTATCACGTATCCATCAAAAGTTCTGCAATATCCCTTTATCTGTCCTTTTTATGACTGCTTAATATTCCATTGTGTGTATATACCACATTTATATTATCCATTCCAGCTATGATGGGCAACATGGTTGGTACTATGTTTTTTGCTATTGTGATTAGAGCTGCAACAAACATACTGGGCAGG
>NW_007163882.1:0-788 GCF_000164805.1 Carlito syrichta
AAGTCAGTTGCACATTTTACACCTTTCATTTATGTATTTATTTTTAAAATTTTTTTAAAATGTGGGGTACAATTCAGTGTTAGATATACAAACATTGATAATACAGGGTCCCTGGTTGATGAGATATGACCCACCTTTCGTTTGCAGTATCCCTTTACTTCCAATCTAACCCCTTCCCCTAAAGGATTTCCACTACTGCCAATCACTTTCTTATAGCACTATAATTGAACAAGTTCAGCTCATGAGGGAGATCATATGGAACTCTGTTATTTGTCTGTGATAAATCAATGAGAATGACCTATCACATATCCATCAAAAGTTCTGCAATATCCCTTTATCTGTCCTTTTTATGACTGCTTAATATTCCATTGTGTGTATATACCACATTTATATTATCCATTCCAGCTTTGATGGGCAACATGGTTGGTACTATGTTGTTTGCTATTGTGATTAGAGTTGCAACAAACATACTTGTGCAGGTATCTTTTTGGTAAAATGATTTGAGTTCCTCCAAGTATATTCTCTACAGGAGAATTACTGAGTCACATGGTAGGTCAACTTCTTATCGCTTTAGAAACCGCCACAGTGTTTTCCAACGATGTTGCTCTAGTTTTCCGTCCACATGCAGTGCAGAAGCATTTTTTTTTCCAAATTCACAGCAGCATCTGTTATTGTTTGTTTTATTAATGATGGCCATTCTTACAGGGGTTATGTGGTATTTCAATGTGGTTTTTATTTACATTCCTTTGATGATGAGTGAGGCAGAGCACATTTCCATATGTCTACTG
>NW_007163883.1:0-1125 GCF_000164805.1 Carlito syrichta
GTATCTCCTACATTTTTTCTAAGATTCTTATCTTAGAAAATGTTGGATGTTTTACATTTTTACATTGTTTTCTAAGATTCTTACAAAATATTTGATGCTTAACATTTAGGCTTTTGATCTATTTAGAACTGATTTTTGTGTATGGTGATAGGTAGGAGTCCTGTTTCATTCTTCTGCATGTGGTTAGCCAGTTTTACGAGCACCATTTGCTGAATGGGGTCTCCTCTCTCCAATGATTGTTGTTGACTTTGGCAAAGATGAGTTCATTGAGAAATTGAGGTTTTTCATCCAGAATCTCTTTTCTGTTCCATGGGTCTAGATGCCTGATCTTGTACCAATACCAGACTGTTTTCATTATTGTAGCCTTATAATGAAGTTTAAAGTTTTGAAGTGTGATACCTCCTGCTTTTTTTTTTTTTTGCTGATAATTGTTTTGGTTATTCATACATATTTTGATTCCATATAAATTTCCGTATTGTCATTTCTGGATCTGAGAAGATTGATGTTGGTAATTTGATGGATATTCTATTAAATTTGTAGATTGTCTTGGATAGGAGTTTCTGGAGATAAGTCTTGTGTTGTCCTAATGGGTCTTCCCTGGTAGGCAGTCTGACTTTTCTCTCTCACTGCCTTTAGAATTTTTTATTTATTTTATTTTATTTTATTTTATTTTATTTTATTTTATTTTATTTTATTTTGAGTAGGAGTCTCACTCTGTCGCCCAGACTGGAGTGCAGTGGCCGCTCCCGGCCACCGCAGCCTCGACCTGCTGTGCTCCGACGATCCTTCCGCCTCAGCCTTCCGAGTAGCCAGAATTACAGGCGCGCACTACCACGCCCAGCTAATTTTTTTATTTTATTGTAGAGATGAGGTCTCGCCTGCCCAGGCAGGTCTTGAACCCGTGGGCTCAGGCAATCCACTCACCTCAGCCTCCCAAAGGCGTGGGATTACAGGCTGAGCCACCGAGCCTGGCTAATTTTTTATTTAATACCTACCTTGTATAGGCAAATTGCTATGTGTCTAAGGGTTGAGCTTTTCATTTGATGCCTTGTTGGGTTCTCTGAATCTCTTGTGCTTGAATGGTCAAGTCTTGGGGGATGTTTTCTTGAATCACTTTATGGAATG
>NW_007163884.1:0-1309 GCF_000164805.1 Carlito syrichta
CCTTTAGAATTTTTTATTTATTTTATTTTATTTTATTTTATTTTTGAGTAGGAGTCTCACTCTGTCGCCCAGACTGGAGTGCAGTGGCCGCTCCCGGCCACCGCAGCCTCGACCTGCTGTGCTCCGATGATCCTTCCGCCTCAGCCTTCCGAGTAGCCAGAATTACAGGCGCGCACTACCACGCCCAGCTAATTTTTTTATTTTATTGTAGAGATGAGGTCTCGCCTGCCCAGGCAGGTCTTGAACCCGTGGGCTCAGGCAATCCACTCACCTCAGCCTCCCAAAGGCGTGGGATTACAGGCTGAGCCACCGAGCCTGGCTAATTTTTTATTTAATACCTACCTTGTATAGGCAAATTGCTATGTGTCTAAGGGTTGAGCTTTTCATTTGATGCCTTGTTGGGTTCTCTGAATCTCTTGTGCTTGAATGGTCAAGTCTTGGGGGATGTTTTCTTGAATCACTTTATGGAATGCTTGTTCCAATGCGATCTCCATTTCTCTTTGTGCTTCAGGGATACCAATAGGGCAAAAGTTTGGCTTCTTATGCACATCTCTTGGAGGCTTTGTTTTTTCTTTTTAAGTTTTTGTTTGTTTGTTTTTAACAGATTGAGTTAATTTCATGTTTTTGTCTTCAAGTTCTGAAATGATTTCCTCTGCTTGGTTAATTCGTCCTCCTTTTCATGCTTGTCAGTTTGTTATTTATTTCGTGGATGGTGTTTTTTTATGGCCAGAATATCTGTTACCACTTCATTAATTTTTATTTCTTGCTTTTCTTGATTCTTATTCATTCTGTTCATCCACTCCTTGATCTCTGCATTTGTAGTCTGGGATCGGTTGTTTTGGGCATTCTCCATTGTTTGAGCACCGATGTTTATATTTTTGGGTGCTGACTTCTTAGGATTCTGGGAGTTACCTATGTTCTTTGGTTGGTTTTTCTTCACATGTGATAGATTTTGTTTCTTTCTTCAATTCCATACTCAGTGACAGAGGGGCTATCTTTCACTTCTGTTGTTTCCTCAACATCCTGTCTTTCCCTGAGTAGAGCTTCCACATTTGTTCACTTTTGAAGCTGGGCTGGGGGTGGGGAGATTTGCTGTCTCTTTGCAGTTTTGAGAGTTGAATAATATGTAATGGAGGAGCTGAGATTCAGAATCTACCTGCAGATTGCAATGTTCACTGACTAGGGTGTTACTGAAGTGAGCACCCTGATACCCACTTCCCACCACCATACAATATGTTCACCCAATAAGAACATATGTGTGCCCCCTGAGTCAAAATAGCATAAGAGAAAATTTTAAAAAAGAGTCAAA
>NW_007163885.1:0-898 GCF_000164805.1 Carlito syrichta
GAGAGAATATACCAGATATATGAAAACAATTCGATTTTTTTTTCTTGTCCATTTTCCATTCTTTGGACTTACAGTGTTGGTGTTGGATACAATGGCTCACACCGGTAATTTCAGCACTTTGAGACGTGGAGATGAGATGATTGCCTGAACTCAGGGGTTCAAGATAAGCCTGAGCAATATGGCAAGACCTTGTCTCTACAATAAATTAAAAAATTTAGCCAGCACAGTAGTACATGCCTGTGGTTCTACCTACATGGAAGGCTGAGGCAGAAGGTTCGCCTGAGTCCTGCAGATCGAGACTGAAGTGGCCATAAGCGTGCCACTGCCCTCCATCCTGGGCAAGAGAGTGAGACTCTGACTCTAAAACATAAAAATAATAATGTTGTTGGTGCCATAAATGACATCAGCAATGACAACGATGATGATGATGATATTTTATTGGTAAAACTCCACTAACACATAAAAAAGAGGCTAGAGCTCCAGGGCACTGGAAACAGAATTCAGGATATGAAAAGTGCTCAGACTCAGAGGCACTGAGGACCAAGTCAAAGAAACATGAGCCCTGACCAGAGAACAGAACCCTGGGTGACAGAGTAGTCACACATGCACGAGGTCAGCCCTCCAGCTCCCCGCACACACGGTATATCTGGCCACCTCAGCTTTGTGAAGCTTTGTGAGATTTGTACCTCTTCCTCCTTTTCACAACACCTGGACTGTTCTCAGAGGAACAGAAAAGCCCAGATCTGTGTGTATTTACAAACTCAGCCTCCTAAAATACAAAGCAGCAGGCTGAGGAGCCTAGACCTAATGCAAACATGGAATTTTCCTAAACTAGGTCTTTCTCCAAATGGCAACCTTCACCAGATTCCACACACGGTACTCAAGGTAATGAGGATCT
>NW_007163886.1:0-954 GCF_000164805.1 Carlito syrichta
TGGTTTTATTGGCCACTAACATTTCACACCTCTCCCCTGTGTGCACAACCTCTGTCCTCTAGAGATTTATAGTTGCCTTGGGTCCATTCCAGTCTTTGCTATACATGACCTCTGTTCAGCCCAGGATATGCAATAATCTTCTCAGTGCCCCCATGTTTAGCTTATGTCCAGTATTTCACTGTTAAATCTCTGACAAATGTGCTTATCTATTGCATGGCCCCCAAACAGGGCTAAAACCTAAAGATAATGAAGACTCTGGCTCACTCTGGTTACTTTTATGAGTATAAGATCACCACTTTAAGTGTCTAAAGTTCTCATTAAGGGACACCCATTCAGCAGTGGCTAAGTTGCTGATTTTCACAACCTGTCCTACTTTGGTTGAACTACTATGCCAACAAAGTTGATGAAGTAATTTTCAAGAATAAATTTCAAGACTGAATGCTATTATGTTTATTGTATGCTCTTGGATGATTTCCAGAGCACTGAGATGGTTATTTTTTTTTTTTTGAGTTGGAGTCTCACTCTGTCTCCCAGACTGGAGTGCAGTGACTGCTCCTGGCCACTTCAGCCTCGAACTGCTGGGCTCCGGTGATCCTTGTGCCTCAGCCTTCCAAGTAGCCGGAATTACAGGCATGCGCTACCATGCCTGGCTGATTTTTTTATTTATTGTAGGGATGAGGTCTCACTGCCCAGGCGGGTCTCGAACCCGCGGGCTCAGGCAATCCACTTACCTCAGCCTCCCAAAAGCGTGGGATTACAGGCTGAGCCACTGGCTGAAATGGTTATTTTTAACAGCTTTATAATTGCTTTTTCAGGACAGAATTTGTTAATCTCCTTTCTACATCATAGTGAAAATAGGGTTAATTTTGAATAGGGATTGCTTTAAAGAAATAGACGCTTGGGTTATATAAGTAGGGGAGGAAGGAAGGTTAAAAAAATGAAAGGAAATAAACA
>NW_007163887.1:0-890 GCF_000164805.1 Carlito syrichta
TCAGCCTCGAACTGCTGGGCTCCGGTGATCCTTGTGCCTCAGCCTTCCAAGTAGCCGGAATTACAGGCATGCGCTACCATGCCTGGCTGATTTTTTTATTTATTGTAGGGATGAGGTCTCACTGCCCAGGCGGGTCTCGAACCCGCGGGCTCAGGCAATCCACTTACCTCAGCCTCCCAAAAGCGTGGGATTACAGGCTGAGCCACTGGCTGAAATGGTTATTTTTAACAGCTTTATAATTGCTTTTTCAGGACAGAATTTGTTAATCTCCTTTCTACATCATAGTGAAAATAGGGTTAATTTTGAAAAGGGATTGCTTTAAAGAAATAGACGCTTGGGTTATATAAGTAGGGGAGGAAGGAAGGTTAAAAAAATGAAAGGAAATAAACAAATTAGTAAATAATTTTTTAAACATGCATATATATGTGTATATGTATATATATATATATATGAAAGGGTAGAGCCCTTGTTCTTGCCTTCAAGTATCACTCCCTAAAGAGCATTATTAAGTATTTGCTATATATCCTTCCAAGAATTTTCAATTAATATAAAGGCATATCCTGCGGCCTCTATGGGGCCTAACAACCAACTGCCTGGCCTGCCCTACCACCACCAGTGCCTACGTGCCCTGCCCAGTGACCCAAAGAATGCTTGTCTAGTCTATTGCTGTCATCACTGATGCATGAGTGAGAAGTCTGAGAACATGTACACTTAGGGCCCATGCTCACTACAGCCAGTGACACCCAAGAGCCTGAGGGCCAGACTTTCTGGAGACTCGGTATCCAGCTAAGCCTCACCATAGTTTCCCCAGAAAACATAGGCCTTAGCCGTAGAGAAACTTGCAGGCACCACTGATATTGATTCCAAGCAAAGATTACACTAAAGCACCC
>NW_007163888.1:0-757 GCF_000164805.1 Carlito syrichta
TCAAATAACTGAAGCGGACATATTTAGGATGTCACTCATCATACTTTCTTTTACCATTGTTTTTTTAAAAATGTGAGGTATAAATTAAAAGTTTTGATTAGGTTGTGAATTTCAGAAATTTATCTTGGTTGTGATGTCTTGAAGTTAAAAAGGATAAAAGCATTTCATAAGTACCATTAACGTTCTATTCTCTGCCTTTGGGCAAGATCTACTTTAAAACAGGTCTTGGGTTCCCTCTCGTCTTAAATCAGGGTCTTTTTTATTTGTAGTATAAATAAGTTAGTCTCTTGATGCTGTGATTTTATTTATGCCATATATGAGAATATATATAATTCCTCTGTGTGCGGTTATTTCACTAGATTTTGCTTGGGTATCTACTCACTATCTGGGTTTCATCATTGGGGCAAAAGTACTCATTGGCTTAAGCTTTCTGTGGGAGTTGGACATGGATTGCTCTGTGTTCCCTTGGAATGGGCAAAAGCAATTCTTGTCACAAATGACAAATAGTTTGTGTGCCACTTTGTGCTGGCATGCAAACTTATCTCTTCTGTGTCCTTTTCATAATGCTTTTTGGGGTTACTGTTTACTGAGAGTAAATCTGTGTCCTTTTCATAATGCTTTTTGGGGTTACTGTTTACTGAGAGTAAATATCTGGCTTACAAAATAAAAACTAGTACCTCTGATCAGATGGGAAATTCCAGCTTTATTCTCCACCCCAGAGAAAGATGTGGTCCTTGCTGACTACTTGGAAGCCCCC
>NW_007163889.1:0-4456 GCF_000164805.1 Carlito syrichta
CTCATATACAGGACACTACACGGCCCCTCGCTAAGGAAGAATAAGGAATCAGTGATACATGAGTCCCCAATTCAAAAAATTCTCAGGGTGTCTTGTTACGAGATAAACAAGAATCAGGGCTTCGAGCTCGTCTTATGATTTAGAGATATTTGGCTTGTGGGTATTATGAATCAGTCATTTCAGGACTCCAGCAGTATTCTGGTCCACTTGAGAGTTGTAAATGGGTATCTGGTTTTACAAGTTCTTTAGGTTCCTTGGGACAACTAAAGACAGATTCCCGGAACAAAAGTATCTTCTTGCCATATGTGGATTTAAGTCTGGTCTAAAGATGAATTGGTAATCCTTAAATTTCCGTTTGTACTCTTATTAGGAGAGGGGCCGAGGGTTTTGCAGTTGCCAAATATTTCGTACAAATTATTAAAATGTAACCAGCAATCATGGATTCCACGTCCCTAGCAAACATCTGGGCATCTGATTTTTGTAAACAGAGTTTTGGAATCCACATAGACAGGGAAATCAGGGCATCTTGCTAAGAACGGAAAGGGAATATGATTCTTGGAGTTCTCAATCGCCTAAATCTACAAGGTCTCTTGAAAAGATTTAATCAGCAATCTGAGCTTCTGTGTCGACACATTTTTAGTGTGTCTTTTGAAAAGGGACCAGGAATCCTGGGTTCCAATTCCACAAGAACTTTATGGGAGTCTTTCTCTTGATGTCCCAGCAACAGGAATTCTAGTTCACCAGGAAATGTCTTGGCGACTTGCCAAGAAAGAAGCAGGAATTTCAGTAATGGTAGTCCCCATATTCAGAACACTGCACGACCTGTTGCTACGGAATAATAAGGAATCTTGTTTACATGTCATCCATCCCAAAAACCTACAGAGCGTCTTCCTAAGAGATAACCACCAATCAGGTTTTGGGAATAGGAAGCTGGATAAGGGGAGTCCTCATATACAGGAATCTGCACTCTCTATTGCTAAGGAAGAATACGGAATCTGGTTTTCACATGTCCTCAATCCCCAAAAACATTTCAGGATGTCTTGCTAGGGGCTAAACACGAATTTGGGTTTTTGAAGCATAATCTAGGGAAATGAAATCCTAATATACACGCAACAACAAGGACTTTTCCTAAGAAAGAATAAAGAATCTGGGTGACATGTTTTCTCAATCCCCAAAAAACTCCATGGTGTCTTCCTAAGCCTAAACAATCATTATGGTTTTGACACATGTATGTGGGAAAGAAAGTACTCATATACTAGCTACTGCACAGCTGTTGCTAAAAATAAGGAATCTGGGTTATTGAAGTCCTCAATCCTGAATATCTACAGGGCATCTTGCTGACGGCTAAAGAGGAATCAGGGATTCTAGGCATGAATGTGGGTAATAGCAGTCCTCATATACAGCAAACTACATGGCCTCTTGCTAAGAAAAAAGAAGAAACCTGCTTTACACGGATCCTCTATCAAAAAATGTATATGGCATCTTACTAAGGGCTAAACAAGAATCAGGGTTTTGAAGCAGGAATCTAAGGAAAGAGTGTCCTCACATATGGGACACTACATGGACTCTAACTAAGGAAGAATAAAAAATCTTTGTTGTACGAGTCCTCAATCCAAAAAATTCCCACGGTGTCTGCTATGGCACAAACAAGAAACAGGGATTCGAGCTCTCCAAATGTTACGGAGCAATTTAGCATGTGGATATTATGAATCGGTCATTCAGGACTTCAGCAACCTTCTGGTCCTTTTTACAGTTGTAAACGGTTATCGGGCACTCCATGTCTGTTAGGTTCCTCGGAAAAACTAAGGCCATATTCCAGGATAAAAAGAATCTTCTTGCCATATTTGTATGTAACTCTGGTCTTAAGGTGAACTCTGTAATTCTTCCCATTCCAGGTCTCTTTTTATTTTGAGAGGGGACAAGCGTTTTGCATTTGCCAAATGTTAGGTAAGTATTTTTAAAGTTAACGTGGAATCATTGATTTCACATCTCTAGGAAATTTCTGGGCATCTGTCTTTTGTATACAGAGTTTGAAATACACATCGAAAGGGAAAATCAGAGCATCTTGCTGAGAACGAAAGGAATATCCGGTTCTAGGAGTTCTCATTATCCGGAATCTCCAGGGCCTGTTGATAAGGTTTAATCAGCAATCTGGGCTTCTGGGTCCCTATATTTTTCAGAGCTACTTGCTCCGTTGATACGCTAAGTCTGTCATTACAGATCCACAGGAATTTTTGTGTCTTCTTGTTAGTTGTAATCAAGGATCTGGCCCTACAAATCCTTTTTTGTCCTAGGAACATCTACAACAGTAATCATGTTCCCCAGAATCAAAAGGCATATTGGTACAAAATCCCTTGATTCAGGTGACCTCAAACTACAGAAAATTCTTGTCAGGCAAGTTGGAATTGGGATGTTGGGTTTTGAGGATTCCACATTTTGTGGAGGTCTGGTGAAGGGGAATCAGGAATCTTGGATTCCAGTTCCCAAAAAACATTATGGGAGTCTTTCTCTTGACATGCAAACAACTGGAATTCTCGGTCACCAGGAACTGTCTCAGCATCCTGCAGAATGAAGCGGGAAGCTGGGTAATGGGAGTCTTCATATACAGGAAACTACACGTCATATTGCTAAGGAAGTATCAGGAATCTTGGTTACATGAGTCCTCATTTCAAAAACTACAGGCTGTCTTCCTCAGAGGTAACCACGAATCAGGTTTTTGAATTTGAAATCTGGGTAATGGGAGTCCTCACATACAGCAAACTTCACTGCTTATTGCTAAGTAAGAATAAGGAGTCTGTGGTACTCATGTCCTCAATCCACAAAGAGATTCAGGTCGTCTTGCTATGGGCTAAACACGAATCAGGGTGTTTTAAACATGAATCTGGGGAAATGGAGTCCTTATATACAGGCAACTCATGACCATTTGCTAAGAAAGAATAAGGAATCTGAGTTACACGAGTCCACAATCCCAAAAATCTACAAGGCATCTTGGAAAGGGCTAAAAAAGAATCAGAGTTTGGAAGCAGGATCTATGTAATGAGAGTCCTTATATACAGGAAAATACATGGACCCTTGCCAAGGATGAAAAAGAATCGGGGTTTTAGCAGCCCCCAGTCCTAAAAATCAACAGGCCATCTGCTGTGGGCTAAACATAATCAGGGTTTAGAAGCTGCAACATAGGTAATAGCAGGCCTCTTGTACAGAATCTTCACAATCTCTTGCTAAAGAGGAATAAGAAACCTGTATTACATGGTTCCTCCATCAAAATATCTACATGACATCTTTGTAAGGGCTAAACAAGAATAAGGGTTTCCAAACAGGAATCTCGGGAAAGGGAGTCCTCATATACAGGACACAACACGCCCCCTATATAAGGAAGAATAAGGAATCTGTGATACACTAGTCCCCAAACCGAAAAATTCTCAGGGTGTCTTGCTACGGGATAAACAAGAAGTAGGGCTTCAAGCTCGTCTCATGTTTCGGAGATATTTGGCTTGTGGGTATTATGAATCAGTGTTTATAGGACTCCAGCAACATTCTGGTCCTCTTGAGAGTTGTAAACGGGTGTCTGTTAGTAAAAGTTCCTTTGGTTACTTGGGACAAATAAGGCCAAATTCCTGGAAGAAATGTATCTTCTTGCCGTATTGGGATGTAACTCTGTTCTTAAGATGAACTTGGTAATCCTTAAATTTCCATTTGCAATTTTATTTGGAGAGGGGCAGAGGGTTTTGCAGTTGTCAAATATTTAGTACGAATTATTAAAATGTAACGAGGAATCATGGAGTCCACGTCCCTAGGAAACATCTGGGCATTTGCATTTTTGTATTCAGAATTTTGGAATCCACATAGGGAAAATCAGGACATCTTGCTGAGAACGGAAAGGGAATCCGGGTCTTGGAGTTCTCAATCACCTAAATGTACAAGGTCTCTTGATAAGGTTTTATCAGCAATCTGGGCTTCTATTTCGCCATAAGTTTAGGGTGTCCTTTGAAAAGGGAACCAGGAATCTTGGGTTCGAAATTGACAAGAACTTTTTGGGAGTCTTTCTTTTGATAGACAATCAACTGGAATTCTAGGTCACCAGGAAATGTCTTGGCATCTTGCTGAGAATGAAGCAAGAATTTCTGTAATGGGAGTCCTCAAATACAGAACATTACAGGACCTATTGCTATGGAAAAATAAGGAATCTTGTTTACACGTGTCCTCCACCCCAAAAAGCTACAGAGCATCATGCTAAGAGATAACCACTTACCAGGTTTTGGGCGTAGGAATCTGGATAATGGGAGTCCTCATATACACGAAACTGCACTGCCTCTTGCTAACTACGAAAAAGGATTCTGGGTTACATGAGTCCTCAATTCCGACAATCTACAGGACGTCTTCCTAATGCCTAGACTTTAATCCAGACTTCGAGCACCCTCATGTTAAGAGCTGTTTCCCATGTTGATATTATGAA
>NW_007163890.1:0-10465 GCF_000164805.1 Carlito syrichta
AAAAGTTATCTAAAAGTCATGTAACCCTAATTGTCCTTTCTTGAAATAAATGTGTCTTTTTACATACTCAGTCTCCTTTCAAACTCTTCAGTTGGCCTCATTGTTTTACAGATTCAGTGTATGAAGCTCAAGCTATTATTTATGATAAATTTACTATATAGTTTTTATTCATTTTCACTATCACAAAATCAAAAGCCCTAAAGTTGCTTTGGTGAAGACTTACCTCTAGATGGCAAACAAATATCACAGTTTAAAAAAAGGGAGGACCATGTCTTAGAAATACCGGGAAAGAAGGATAGTGTCCTGTTATCAACTACAACTGCCCTAAGGCTGTGATTTGGATCTCCTTGGAGGAGATTGTGGGGAAACCTGGTCTCTGCTCTGTGTTCTAAGACTGAAACCTAGCCTTATCCCTCCTCACCAAGGTAGCTGTGCCCAAGAGTCTATCCTGACCCTCTCTGAGAAAAATCAGCCTCAGGAGGGACGTCTTGAATAGACGGACACAACTTAGCTCCCTCTCCTCCTGCTGTTCTCGCTCTCTGGTGAGGAAAGAGGACTCAGCTTCATCCTCAGCTTGTTTGCATCAAGCAAGAATCTTCTCTTGATGATAGCATTTTGTTTGCCTGGTTTTTTTTTCTGAACAGAATTATATTAAACTGAATGAGCTACTTCTTTAGGGCTAGTATTTAAGAATGCTTTTTTTTTCCTTCTCCACTTAGATGCCAGTGGGGACATTGTGTCAACCCTGTTTCCAGTCGCCTTCTTCCCAGGAGAGCGGGTCACAGCAATGTAGTTCCAGATTGAATTACGCATCATTTTTCTGGATGAAATTAGCTATCACTGTTGCTACCTCAGCCTTTCCCCCTTTACGGCACCTCTGCTGACTCCCATGAATCTGGTCTCTGAGACTTTCACGCTTGCCATAGTCTCTGGGGTTAGTATAGTGTCCCCAGGTGTGTGAGCAGTTTCCTTCCCTGAAGCCACTGTCAGGAAGCCCTGTGGGCATAACTGCATAGTTGCAACACTAGACCATGGCAGGGTATTTGATATTAAGTTCCCTTGAAATTTAGGCATCCAGAAAAGCAGCAGGAGGAAGGTGCACAGGCTGCATTCCTGTTGTCTGGTCACCAAAAGTTGTGCAACAGCAATACTCTCTGGTGTCCCCAGGCTCTACTCCACTGATGTTGATGTAGTTGGTTCCAATTCTCCTCCCACTGAACTAGGCTGGGTTGCCCTGAGTCAAGACAAAGATGTGATGTCTTGGTGATAGAGGTTCAAGTCTGTGTTCAAGTTTTATCTAGATTCAAGATATCTCGGCCGGGCTCGGTGGCTCGGTCTATAATCCCAGCACTTTGGGAGGCTGAGGTGAGTGGATTGCCTGAGCCTGCAGGCCCAAGACCCGCCTGGGCAACTTGACGAGACCTCATCTCTACAATAAATCAAAAATTAGCTGGGCATGGTAGTGCAAGCCTGTAGTTCCAGCTACTTGGAAGGCTGAGGTGGAAGGTTCACCAGAACCCAGCAGGTCGAGGCTGCAGTGGCCGGGAGCAGCCACTGCACTCCAGTCTGAGTGATAGAGTGAGACTCCAAATCAAAAAAAAAAAAGATGTCTCCTCATGGACATGGGCAGAGGCTTGGCAGGAGATGGAGAGTCTCTCTCTTAAATGTAAGAATGGGATGCTGGTGTTTGGGTCTAGTGATGTCCCCATTCACCGCTAAAGGGTAAAAGAGGAAAACTTCATTGATAGCATTCAACAGGAATATGCACCAAATGGCAGCTGCCTTCACTTAGGGGAGAGGGCTCACTGATCTGGACTTTCCCCAGGTTGTCTCCTCACCTGCTCTTCATAAAGCCAAACTCCAGAGTGCTGCATCTGAAGTCCAGGAACATGATGGTTGGGATTGCAGCTCAGAAAACTACCCTGGGAATGTGACTTTTATCTTCCTACTTTGGAGACAATCGTTGAATGGAGCATGGAATGAACTGAGATTTCAAGTTCATCCTATTCCGGGTTCCTATATTTGGAGGAATAAACAGAGGTTTTTGTGAAATAGTCAGATCTAGCATCATTAGTTAGTCCTTCATGCTGGTAAATCATGAGAAATAATGCCCAATGGCAGAAAAGAAGGTAGAATATTGGGTCCCCAAACTGACAATAATGTGTAGCCCCTTTAGTACCTGGATATTGAAGACATACATCTCTATATAATAGTGTAACTGTGAGCAACACACTCTGCAGAATCACGGTGTCATCTTTGTGTATCTGCAGCCAATTGCTTGACCTTATACTGGTAAGAACAATGGGTTAAGGTCAATATAAAATACATTTGAGTATATCATGCCTGCTTCTACTAAAATCTCTTATTTCATTAAAAAAAAGCAAAAATTCACACACATAGATGTTGTTACTACAACACACAGCAGTTTTATTCCCATCAGATCTATCTGAGAATAAATTGAAGACCTTACATTACAAGCCTCTAAGTCTATATTATGATTCCCTACATACAAAACTATTCCACTCCATAACACAAATACAACTATAGAAAAAATTTTCCGTCTAGTCCTTAGCTCCAATTCAAATTTTTACGCTGGTTCCTTCAAAATATACTGTAACTGCATGGCTACTAAAGAGAAACTTTTTTTTCTGCAGATGAATCTGTACATCTCTGGTGTGATCTGGGACCCTGGGGACACTGCACCTGTGCTGAGTTACTGGGAGGAGTCAGCCTTGCAGATGTGCCCATCCTGCCCCATCCCTTGCTGCTTTACATGTTTCCAGAGCCCACTTCATGGCCCTTAAAACTTATTAATAAGGTGTCCTGTGCAGGAATCAGTACCAATCAGGACTCAACATGGAAATGAGGGCCTTTACTCAGTTCCTGGGACTCCAGCTGCTCTGACTCTCAGGTAAGTAGAACACTGGTAACAGGACTCAGCCACTGTGGTAAGTATAGCCTGGCTATTCAGAGAAATCCTCTTATAACATTATTAATTATGTGTTTTTTGTTTCTTATGTTCCTAATCTCAGGTGCCATAGGTGACATCCAGATGACACAGTCTCCATCCTGCCTATCTGTATCTCTAGGAGACAGAGTCACCATCTCTTGCCAGGTGAGTCAAGTCATTAGCAATTATTTAAACTGGTATCAGCAGAAACTAGGAAAAGCTCCTAATCTCCTGATCTATTTTACTTCTAATTTACAATCTGTGGTCCCACAAGGTTTAGTGGCAGTGGGTCTGGGACAGATTATTCTCTCATCATCAGCAGCCTGCAGCCTGAAGATATTGTAACTTACTACTGTCAACAAAATAAAAGTTTCCATCCCACAGTTTTACAAGCCATAACATAAACTACCCAGGGAAGCAGATGTGACAGACTGGGTTGCCCCTAGATGCTTCTCCTGGTGCTGCCATCTGCTGAGAGTTTCTCAAATATAAGCCACACTTTGAAGATTATTAGGAGGTTTTGGTAAAAGGTGCAATGAAAACTCCGCACAATGTCTTTCCTTCTCTTCAAGTCCAGCAATACAGATGTGGCAATGCTTCTCCTGATTTCATTAAGAACAGAGATGTTATCTCCTCAGAAGTCTGAGTTATGGCATTGGTTGGAATTCATGAAGCAAAAAAAAAAAGAGCAACTTGTTTTATTCCAAGTAGAATTATTTCAAATACAGGAAATAAGTGTTTAAACTACAGACTTTTAAAGGCCTGAGAGTATGATAATCAATTATGCAAATACTGGAAAAGTGGGATTCCCCAGTTCTCTCCCAGAGTCCTGAATCCATGAGTCACAGAAGTGCAATTGCCTAAGCATATGGTTCTCAGATCTGTCTGGGAATCCCAAGTGTAGGTGTGCTAATATGCTCAGCTGCCTGGAGAAACTCACCAGGTGATTCTTCAGCTCTCAACTCTGTCCAGATACTTTGCTGTGGTTGTTGATGAATAGTACTGAATCCTACTTTTCAGGCTTCAAAATCTCAAAGAGTGGGTCTCATTGAGTAACCAGACATGGAAAAGTGTTTCTGGCAAATGTGCTTCCAGAATGAAAATGATAATGGGGGATTGACAGCTAACATCTCAGTATGATCACTACATCTGAATTTTCAGAATTTCCTCAGTTAGGCGATGGCTCAAGAATACATTGACTATACTTCCACATATTAGCAGCAAGTTTAGTATTATAGCATTAAAACTTTCTTAAGTCTTATGATAAATAAAAAAATAGAAACTGCAATAAATATAAATATAATAAATATCTGACATATAAATTCAAAGCATTTCTTATCCACACACACACACACACACACACACACACACACACACACGCACATGCACACACACTCACATTGATGTGATATTCTTTTTCGTAATATATTTGAAAAGAAAAAAGACAAAAAATACCTTTACTATTTGTATTTGTCCATAAACCAGCAGCATCACTTAGAGCATGTTACAAATGCAAACAGCAGACCTACCCTTGATCTACACTGATGGGACTCTGCAACTCAAATAAATAAATAAATAAATTCAATGTGTCCATGTAACACAATTATTTAAAGTCACATGTTGAAAACACACTATTTTATTTTATTGTTTTGAGTTGTAGTCTCACTCTGTCACCCAGGCTGGAGGGCAGTGGCATGCTCCCAGCCACCACAGCCTCAACCTGCTGGGCTCAGATGATTCTTCTGCCCCAGTCTTCCAAGTAGCTGGAACTACAGGCATGTGCCACCATGCCTGACTAATTTTTTTTATTGATTTTAGTTGTCCAGGCTGGTCTCCAACACACAGACTCAGGCAATTCTCTCATCTTGGCCTCACAAAGTGCTGGGATTATAGACATGAGCCACCTTCCTGGCCACAATTTTATTTTTAGCCCAAATTGACTTAATTTAATTTTTAATCATTGCAAAATTAAGTCTGTTTTTTAATGCCAAAAGTAGAAAAAATGTACTTATTTGACAATGGCATAATCAAATACCTTGAAAATTAAATGGATAAAAGTCTTTAGAAACTTGAAAATCACTAAAGCAAAGGAGTAATTCAAATGTATGTATTTGTGTAGGAGATATGGAGATTTAAATTTATTTATGCAGTTTGACCTTGAGATGTTGTTAATTTTCCACGGTAGCCACTGGCCTTTCAGTCCGAATTCAGATCAATTAAAATCTATAGGTTGTAGATAAGCTCAGAGACCTGCAGCAGAGCCACCCAGCTAAATTCTGTCTGGATCAGATGAATCACTGTTAAAATGAACATATATAACAAGAAAATACATGCTTAGTGCTGTTTGAGTTGGCATTGTTGAGTGTTTTATAACAAATCATTATTGCTGAAAAGCTGACTATGAATGATTGAGCATCCATAGATATAAGATCCTGCATAAATATAAATTACTTCAAAAAATTCATAAATAGGAAGAAAATACAAAAGAAATAAAATTAAACATATTTGAATAAGTAGAATATAATTTAGCTCCTTTATGGAAACATCTAACCAGAACAGTTAGTACTGAGCCTATTCATCTAACCAATATTTATAGTAGTCAGAATTAGTGTTTACATATATAACACAGACTTACTGAAAATTAGAAGTTCAAATTTCATGAACAGAAATAAATGTTTATACATATGTTTGTAAATGTGGAGCTATGCCTTTTAATATATATGCAAATATATTTAGATATTGCCTGCTATATAAACATATGAGGTTGACAGTTTCGTAAACCATCCTGTAAAAAGTGCTACGTACCTCATTGCTGAGTGTCACCTTTGAATTACTCATCTTGGGAAGATACATACTTACCTAGTCCACCAATCAAAGCAATTTTTGAACTCTTTTTGTGGAATGGCCATCAGAGCTGTCGTCATTTGTTGAGGTCTGACATCTTCATCAATAAGGGTACCTGCACAATATGACAACAGCTCTGAAATTCAGGCCCATATCTGAATTTAGAATTTTGCACGTCTTGGGGTTCTGCATCAAAATCTGGTAGTGCTGGGACTGCAGGTTCTGATCTGGGCTCACAATTGGATTCTTGCTGTCATTCCCTCATCTCTTGCTCTGACCCACTCTACACAAGTTCTCCTGCACACATATACAGACACTTCACACACATCTCCATGTCATCTTGTTTCCCAGCAGCAGTCCCTTGGCCACACCTTGCGCCTGGAGAGTGATCACCATTTGTGTAATTATTCTCAAGAGAAGAAGCTCAGGAAAATGCCAAGGTAGTTCCTGGACATTAGACTTAGAGAACCGGTTTGATATTTCAGGATGAGTAGTGCTCAGAGTGTGATGTAGAAAAAGAAAAGTTCCTCTCTGTTAGCATATTCTGCCTGCATAAATGACTGAGGAGGAACAAGTGAGGAGCCTTCACTTCTGACGTGCAGAAAGGCCCCTCCTGGGATATCTATGTGACTTTATGTATTTATGATTATTGTGAAACTCTGAGAGCCCAATAGAAATACAAGATCAGTGACCTGGAACCAAGATGCTCTGTTAATGTTCACAGGATCCATTTGTGGTATAGCTGGTTGGTAAAAGTTTCCTGGTCTTATTGTATCTGGAGTAGGGTTGGTTTTCCTCTAGTCTCATCCTCCCTTACTCCCTGACTTCTCTGAAACTCAGAGCATTTTCCAAGTGGTACAATCTTGGTCTTCATACTACTTTGGCGATAATTGATTATCAGGATTTTTAGGTTATCCAGGGTTGTAGATGTATTCTATTTCAGGCTATAGGTCAAGGACTGTTCTGTTTGTTTGGAAAGAGAAACTGTATTATATTATTTTATTATTATTATTTTATAATAAGTGTTGGCTTTCCTGGTGAGAATTTTCATGTTGATTAGTAAAGCCACATGAGCACTGGGGTAGATAATGAAAGTCTCCAAAGTGATAATAAGATGCAATCCATTTAATCAATAGGTAGTAATGAGAACTGAGGCCTGTGTCTTTGGATAATAATATATCTCTGAGTCACACAACTTTGAGAAAATATTCTTATGCTTGGACATCCATAATAAATCTATTGATCTTGTAAAAAGCAAGAAAAAATGACAGTTGCATAATAAAATGCTTGAGAACACCTTGGGCATGTTCTTAAGATAATTTCACATGTACAGAAAGGTTGTAAGTATAGGGCAACACACTACATTTCTCCCCTGAGCAATTTGAAAATGAGTTGATGAACTCACAGGCCCAAATTCTAAAACTGTAAGGAAACATTTCCTGCATAACCCAAATAGAGCTGTTGAATCAGGTTATCATCATCAGTATATTACCCCATCAAGTCCTTAGATACATTTTAAATTTTGGCAATTGTCCCAATAATGTCTCTTGTAAGTAAATGTTTGTGTGTTGCTTTTACTGCTTCAAGTCTTTTTAATTTCCTTCTATGTTGACAAGTTCTTCCACATTTCCTTGGATTTAATGATCTGAGCCCTGTTCAAGATTATATACCACTATTTTGTGGAATGTCTCGACATATGGATTTCCTTGATTTTTCTTCCTTGACAGAAATGTCCAAAAATGATGTTGAGTTCTTGCTATGTATGGTTGGGAGGTGCGTGATTTCAGTCCTGTATGACTGATGATATTCAATTTTATTCCTGGTGAAGGGAATGTCTGTTAGACATCTCCCCTGTAGTATTACTCTGTTTTTCCTTGAAAGTAATAAAAATTTGTGAAGAAGTCCTTTGATGCTCACACATGTACCACTCTCCTAATCAAAACATAAAACCATGACTTCACGTTTTCTTCAATAAGTTATACCATTCTGTCATCACATTTATTTTAGTAGCAAACATTTCCCAGATTTGTTCAATGGGAATCACATTCAAACCAGCTCCTGATACCTTGGGCTTTTACTCCACCATTTTCTGGAAATTTCCTTAATTTTTGGCACTAGATGGCCAAGACTATCTCTTGTTTCCCCTATTTTAGACCTGAAATGAGCCATTTTTCCAAAACTAATTATTCAATTTAGTAGAAATTGCATTCAAAAAGGAAGATGTAGGTACTACAACAGGACTAGTATATCATTGCTTCTAGGGAAAATCATATCTATTGTACATTTATTTTAAAAATATATCTTTTAAAAAATATATTTTATTTTTCTGGTTTCAAGAAAATTGGAAATTTATTTTTAACACACAAAAACTAAATATATCAGTTTCAGTTTCCTGTTGGTGTTCTTTTCCTCTAAAGAAAATATCCTTTTCCTATCTTTAGTTAAACTGTCATAAGAATAATATGTGCTTTTCTAGCTCAGTTGCTTCATGTTCCGGGGCTATAAACATGAGTTGGATCATTTTTTTAAAAACATAAATTTTATTATAAAATTGTGGTGTACAGTTAAGGGTTAAGTATACAAATGTGCATCATTCAGGCATCCTTGTTAATAAGGGGTGTCTCCCCATCCCCAGAGAGATATTGACTACCATTAGTCCCACCTACCTTCCCCTCCCTACCCCCCCATAGTTTCCCACCACTGTAAGTCCTTTTCTTATAGTGTTATGATAGATATTCAAGGTCCACTATATGAGTGAGAACATGTGATACTCAGATCTTTGTTTCTGTGAGAGATCACTCAGTGTTATAGACTCTAGTTCCATTCAGGTTGCTGCGAAATTCACAATTTTGTTCTTTTTTATGGCTGCGTAGTATTCCATCGTGTATATGTACCACATTTTTTTGAGTTGGAGTCTCACTCTGTCACCCAGACTGGAGTGCAGTGGCCACTCCTGGCCACTGCAAGCTCGACCTGCTGGGCTCTGGCAATCCTTCCACCTCAGCCTTCCAAGTAGCTGAAACTACAGGCGTGCGCTACCACACCCAGCTAATTTTTATTTATTGTAGAGGTGAGGTCACGCCAAGTTGCCCAGGTGGGTCTCAAACCTGTGGGGTCAGGCAATCCACTCACCTCAGCCTCCCAAAGGTGCGGAATTACAGGCTGAGCCACCAAGCCTGGCTATGTACCACATTTTGAAAATCCATTCCACTTTTGATGGACAACATGGTTGGTTCCAGATTCTTGCTATTGTGAACAATGCAGTGATAAACATTCATGTGCAGGTATCTTTTTGATAGAGTGATTTGAGTTCCTCAGGGTATATTCCCAGTAGGGGGATTACAGGGTCATAGGGGTGATCGATATTTACAACTTTCAGGAATCACCACACTGCTTTCCACAGAGGTTGCACTAGTTTACACTCCCACCAACAGTGTATTATTGTTCCCTTTTCACCACATTCTCTCCAGCATCTGTCATTTTTAGAGTTATTGAAATTGCCATTCTGACTGGAGTTAGGTGGTATCTCAGTGTAGTTTTATTTTTTTTGAGTTGGAGTCTCACTCTGTCACCCAGTCTCCCGGCCACTGCAGCCTCGACCTGCTGGGCTCTGACGATCCTTCCGCCTCAGGCTTCTGAGTAGCTGGAATTACAGGAGCGCTACTATACCTGGCTGATTTTTGATTTATTGTAGAGATGAGGTCTCACTGCCCAGGCAGGTCTCGAACCCGCAGACTCAGGCAATCCACTCAACTCAGCCTCTCAAAGGCGCGGGATTACAGGCTGAGCCACCGAACCCGGCTGATTTTTTAATTTATTGTAGAGATAAGGTCTCGCTGCCCAGGCGGGTCTCAAACCCATGGGCTCAGGCAATACATTCACCTCAGCCTCCCAAAGGCACGGGATTGCAGGCTGAGCCACCAAGCCCAGCTCAGTGTAGTTTTTAAAAGGTTCAGTCCATCAAAAAGAAATATCCATCTTAAACATATATGCACCCAACATAGGAGCACCAACTTTCATAAAGCAGCTTCTTTGCTGTGAACTCAAAAAAGATATCAACTCTAACACTATCATAGCTGGGAACTTCAATACCCTACTCACAACCCAAGACAGATCATCAGGACAAAAAATCAGCAATGAGATCTGGAACCTCAATGTGACTCTTTACCAAATGGACTTAATTGATACCTACAGAACACTCCATCCAATGATCACAGAATATACATTCTACTCATCACCACATGGAATGTACTCTAAGATTGACCACATACTTGGCCATAAATCAAGCATAAGCAAATTTAAAAGGATCGAAATTTTACCATACACCTTCTCAGACCACAGTGGAATAAAAATAAACATCAACACCAACAAGGTCCCCACAAAACATACAAAGACATGGACACTAAACAGCATGATGCTAAACAACTCCTGGGTTAATGATGAAATCAAAATAGGGATTAAAAGGTATCTGGAAACAGATGAAAATGAAGAAACATCTTACCAAAATCTTTGGGATGCCATGAAAGCTGTAGTAAGAGGGGAATTCATATCTCTACAAACGCACATGAAAAAAATGGAAGGATCACAAATTAACAGCCTAACAAGCCACCCAAGGAAGCTGGAAAAGCAAGACTACCAAAACCCTAACTTCAGCAGAAGAATCCAGATCAC
>NW_007163891.1:0-947 GCF_000164805.1 Carlito syrichta
ACTATTTGTATTCGTCCATAAGCCAGCAGCATCACTTAGAGCATGTTACAAATGCAAACAGCAGACCTACCCTTGATCTACACTGATGGGACCCTGCAACTCAAATAAATAAATAAATAAATAAATAAATAAATTCAATGTGTCCATGTAACACAATTATTTAAAGTCACATGTTGAAAACACACTATTTTATTTTATTGTTTTGAGTTGTAGTCTCACTCTGTCACCCAGGCTGGAGGGCAGTGGCATGCTCCCAGCCACCACAGCCTCAACCTGCTGGGCTCAGATGATTCTTCTGCCCCAGTCTTCCAAGTAGCTGGAACTACAGGCATGTGCCACCATGCCTGACTAATTTTTTTTATTGATTTTAGTTGTCCAGGCTGGTCTCCAACACACAGACTCAGGCAATTCTCTCATCTTGGTCTCACAAAGTGCTGGGATTATAGACATGAGCCACCTTGCTGGCCACAATTTTATTTTTAGCCCAAATTGATTTAATTTAATTTTTAATCATTGCAAAATTAAGTCTGTTTTTTAATGCCAAAAGTAGAAAAAATGTACTTATTTGACAATGGCATAATCAAATACCTTGAAAATTAAATGGATAAAAGTCTTTAGAAACTTGAAAATCACTAAAGCAAAGGAGTAATTCAAAATGTTATGTATTTGTGTAGGAGATATGGAGATTTAAATTTATTTATGCAGTTTGACCTTGAGATGTTGTTAATTTTCCACGGTAGCCACTGGCCTTTCAGTCCGAATTCAGATCAATTAAAATCTATAGGTTGTAGATAAGCTCAGAGACCTGCAGCAGAGCCACCCAGCTAAATTCTGTCTGGATCAGATGAATCACTGTTAAAATGAACATATATAACAAGAAAATACATGCTTAGTGCTGTTTGAGTTGGCATTGTTGAGTGTTTTATAACAAATCATTATTGCTGAAA
>NW_007163892.1:0-677 GCF_000164805.1 Carlito syrichta
AGCATGGTCATGTCCCCAGACCCAGTCAGGACACAGAGCCAAAACCTCTCTCCAAAACATCAGAATCGGACACAGATTCTCACCTGCATGTGGTGTGTTCACTTGGTGACTGGCTTTTGAGCCAGAAAAAATTGGGGGAAGAAATAAACTTGGGTGAGGGATGTATCCCTGGTCTTTCTTGGTGGAAGGTCCTCACTGCTGAGTCAGAGGGTCAGTTTAACTGGGGCACTTTTCTCACCTTGGAGAGGAGAGTCAGCATGGACACAGCCAGGGAGGCTTGGGAACAAACTCACCAAAGCGGGGGTTAGTCATTTGGAGGGTTCTGCCTGGAAGGTGCTGAGATTGGAGGACCCTCACATGTGACGGAGGCGTGGGGGAAGGACTGAGGGCAGAAGTTTTATAGGAGAATGGATTTTTTCTTTCTTTCTTTCTTTCTTTCTTTCTTTCTTTCTTTCTTTCTTTCTTTCTTTCTTTCTTTCTTTCTTCCTTCCTTCCTTCCGTCCTTCCTTCCTTTCTTTCTTTCTTTCTTTTCTTTCTTTCTTTTTCGTTCATATCTGGGTTGCCCAGGATGCTTTGAAACCATCCAACTTGGGCCATCCTCTCAGCCTGGGCCTTCGAAACTCCTGTGAACACAGGCTTTCCATTTGGTCGACATCCTGATCTTCCTGCCTTGTCTT
>NW_007163893.1:0-757 GCF_000164805.1 Carlito syrichta
AAAATTGGGGGAAGAAATAAACTTGGGTGAGGGATGTATCCCTGGTCTTTCTTGGTGGAAGGTCCTCACTGCTGAGTCAGAGGGTCAGTTTAACTGGGGCACTTTTCTCACCTTGGAGAGGAGAGTCAGCATGGACACAGCCAGGGAGGCTTGGGAACAAACTCACCAAAGCGGGGGTTAGTCATTTGGAGGGTTCTGCCTGGAAGGTGCTGAGATTGGAGGACCCTCACATGTGACGGAGGCGTGGGGGAAGGACTGAGGGCAGAAGTTTTATAGGAGAATGGATTTTTTCTTTCTTTCTTTCTTTCTTTCTTTCTTTCTTTCTTTCTTTCTTTCTTTCTTTCTTTCTTTCTTCCTTCCTTCCTTCCGTCCTTCCTTCCTTTCTTTCTTTCTTTCTTTTCTTTCTTTCTTTTTCGTTCATATCTGGGTTGCCCAGGATGCTTTGAAACCATCCAACTTGGGCCATCCTCTCAGCCTGGGCCTTCGAAACTCCTGTGAACACAGGCTTTCCATTTGGTCGACATCCTGATCTTCCTGCCTTGTCTTCAACTCAAAGCTGGAGGTGATCCTCCCATCAAGGCATGTCCTGACCCAAAGTTTTCTGGGTTTTGCTTGGGGTCAAGGTGGGGGCTTGCTATGGTGTCCAGCCTGGTCTCAACTCCTGGGTTCTGGCCATCTTCCTATCTCGTCCTCCCATGTGCCGATGGGAAATGCATGATTTGTCCAGCCACCCCAGCTCCCCGAAGTTTTTAGAGTC
>NW_007163894.1:0-811 GCF_000164805.1 Carlito syrichta
GATTTCCACTACTGCCAATCACTTTCTGATAGCACTATAATTGAACAAGTTCAGCTCATGAGGGAGATCATATGGAACTCTGTTATTTGTCTGTGATAAATCAATGAGAATGACCTATCACATATCCATCAAAAGTTCTGCAATATCCCTTTATCTGTCCTTTTTATGACTGCTTAATATTCCATTGTGTGTATATACCACATTTATATTATCCATTCCAGCTTTGATGGGCAACATGGTTGGTACTATGTTTTTTGCTATTGTGATTAGAGCTGCAACAAACATACTTGTGCAGGTATCTTTTTGGTAAAATGATTTGAGTTCCTCCAAGTATATTCTCTACAGGAGAATTACTGAGTCACATGGTAGGTCAACTTCTTATCGCTTTAGAAACCGCCACAGTGTTTTCCAACGATGTTGCTCTAGTTTTCCGTCCACATGCAGTGCAGAAGCATTTTTTTTTCCAAATTCACAGCAGCATCTGTTATTGTTTGTTTTATTAATGATGGCCATTCTTACAGGGGTTATGTGGTATTTCAATGTGGTTTTTATTTACATTCCTTTGATGATGAGTGAGGCAGAGCACATTTCCATATGTCTACTGGCTGCCTTTATTTCTTATTATGAAAAGGGTCCAATCATGTATTTTGTTCACTTTTTGAAGTGACTGTTTGTCTGTTTTTTTCCGAGTATTTGAGTTTCTTGTAGATCCTAGATGTTACGCCTTGTCAGATATAGAATTGGCGAATAATGTTTCCCATTTTTTGGGCAGTCTCCCTGCTCTTTTGATGGTTTCTTTTGTTTTTAGTGG
>NW_007163895.1:0-884 GCF_000164805.1 Carlito syrichta
GTGTATATACCACATTTATACTATCCATTCCAGCTTTGATGGGCAACATGGTTGGTACTATGTTTTTTGCTATTGTGATTAGAGCTGCAACAAACATACTTGTGTAGGTATCTTTTTGGTAAAATGATTTGAGTTCCTCCAAGTATATTCTCTACAGGAGAATTACTGAGTCACATGGTAGGTCAACTTCTTATCGCTTTAGAAACCGCCACAGTGTTTTCCAACGATGTTGCTCTAGTTTTCCGTCCACATGCAGTGCAGAAGCATTTTTTTTTCCAAATTCACAGCAGCATCTGTTATTGTTTGTTTTATTAATGATGGCCATTCTTACAGGGGTTATGTGGTATTTCAATGTGGTTTTTATTTACATTCCTTTGATGATGAGTGAGGCAGAGCACATTTCCATATGTCTACTGGCTGCCTTTATCTCTTATTATGAAAAGGGTCCAATCATGTATTTTGTTCACTTTTTGAAGTGACTGTTTGTCTGTTTTTTTCCGAGTATTTGGGTTTCTTGTAGATCCTAGATGTTACGCCTTGTCAGATATAGAATTGGCGAATAATGTTTCCCATTTTTTGGGCAGTCTCCCTGCTCTTTTGATGGTTTCTTTTGTTTTTAGTGGTGTATTAATTTGTTGTGATCCCTCTTGTCTAACTAACTTCTTAAGGTATGGGCATTTAGGGTTCTGAAGAGGAATTACTTCACGGTTCCTGTTTCCATAAAGGTGTCTCCTGCATTTTCTAAGATTCTTTTAATTTGGTGTTTTACTTTTAGGTCTTTGTTCCATTTAGAGTTAATGTTTATGGTGATAGTTAGAAGTTCTGTTTCAATATTGTACTTATAGTCCGACTAGTCCCAGCACGATTTACTGAATATGTTCTAT
>NW_007163896.1:0-780 GCF_000164805.1 Carlito syrichta
CTTCGCCTGTGCACACTGCCTTTACCTGGCTTCACCTGTGCGTGCCTGCCTTCACCTGGCTTCACTGAGCAGGCCTATCTTTATGTGGCTCTGTCCTTGAGCAAGCCCCCCCCACCTCCTGGGACTGCAGCTTCCCACTTGTGAGACAAGGGAGTGTGTGAGGTCACTCTGTTTAAGACTCTTGCTCTGGAGAAGTGCCATCCTCCAGCAACACAGCTACCCTGCAGGAGACAGGCATGGACAGCTGCCGGAGGCCATGAGCCTCTGGGTGAATCTAAGCCACAAAATATATATAATGTTGTCCCCAGGACACAAATAGCAGTTCTGTCTCACATCCCTGATGGTATGGTGTCCCAGTTTCCAGTTTACTATAAAATAGCTACTCTTTCCAAAAAGTCCTGGAGAGATCACTGTGCAGTGTGCTGTCCATAAGGTGACTGATGCCTTCATGTTACAGGTTTGACAAGAAGAAAGACAAGAGGATCAGATGGAAAAGTCTCTCTCTCTCTCTCTCTTTCTCTCTCAGCCCATTCAGCCTCGCCTCAGATCGTGAAGCATGCCAGGGGCAGGAAGGGAGGCAACTCACAGAAACAAAGCCTGGTGAGTCCTGTCACCAAGAAGCAGGATGGATGATGTCTTGTTGGGAGCCAGCCACAGAGGCTCACTGAGCATTAGGGATCAGGGAGGGCCGTGGACCCTGATGCCACTAGGATGCCTCCCCCCTTTTTCCACTTGGCACAAGAAACCAGGAAAGGCTCCTGCTGGCTCTAACAGAGGACT
>NW_007163897.1:0-788 GCF_000164805.1 Carlito syrichta
GTTCTGTCTCACATCCCTGATGGTATGGTGTCCCAGTTTCCAGTTTACTATAAAATAGCTACTCTTTCCAAAAAGTCCTGGAGAGATCACTGTGCAGTGTGCTGTCCATAAGGTGACTGATGGCTTCATGTTACAGGTTTGACAAGAAGAAAGACAAGAGGATCAGATGGAAAAGTCTCTCTCTCTCTCTCTCTTTCTCTCTCAGCCCATTCAGCCTCGCCTCAGATCATGAAGCATGCCAGGGGCAGGAAGGGAGGCAACTCACAGAAACAAAGCCTGGTGAGTCCTGTCACCAAGAAGCAGGATGGATGATGTCTTGTTGGGAGCCAGCCACAGAGGCTCACTGAGCATTAGGGATCAGGGAGGGCCATGGACCCTGATGCCACTAGGATGCCTCCCCCCTTTTTCCACTTGGCACAAGAAACCAGGAAAGGCTCCTGCTGGCTCTAACAGAGGACTCTGAAACCGGAACGAACACAGCTAACTTGGGAGTCTACTGTTCCTATTTTCCACGGTTTATGGTTTTTGCTTTTAAACAATTTAAGTTTAACCTTGAGTCACATTGAGGAGCCTTAGTGCAAGTCACAGGTTCTCTTGATGTGATTTTAGAAATTTACAGAATAGTTTCTATAGATTAAAGAAAATTTAAGTAACCATTTTGTTATACAAGTATGGTTAGTTAAGTTTGATTTAGGGGGACAAGTGAAGTTTGAATTACGTCAGCTGGTGCTACAAGAGTGTAACCATAGCAGCAATTGTTTAAAAAAAACTAGTTTGAATCAGTACAG
>NW_007163898.1:0-699 GCF_000164805.1 Carlito syrichta
GGATGATAAGGAATCTGGGTTACATGAGTCCTCAATCCCGATAATCTACAGGGCATCGTACTAAGGGCTAAACAAGAATCAGGACTTCGAGCACTCTTCGCGTTTTAGAGCTATTTGTTGTGTGGATATTACGAATCAATCATTCCTGGATTCCAGCAACACTGTGGTACTCTTAATAGTTTTGAACGAGAATCTGGCACTACAAGTCCATTTAGATACTCACAACCTATGATGCCAGATTCCAGGACACAAGTAATCCTCTCGGATTATTTGTATGTAAGCCCTGACTTCAGTGTTACCTCATACTCCAGAAATGTCTGGTGGTTCCGCTGTTTGGAATTAGGACTTTGGGTTTTGGTGTTCACATTTTATAGGAGGTATTTTTTGGGGGAACCTGGAATCTTAGATTAAACGTCCCCAGGCGTATCTTGTCATCCTTCTATGGGTATACAATAGTCTTGACTTCCAGGTCAACAGGAAACATCTCGTCGTTTTGCTTAGAACGAAATAGGAATCTGGGTCACTGTGACCTTTGAAAGTTTATACTCGTGTTACTAAAGAGGAACCAGGAAGCTCGGTATCAATGTAACTTGAAAACATCTGGGCAATTGCAAAATTATCCCTGGCTTAAGGCAGTGCTCATACTTAAGAGTCCACAGGGACTTTAGCTAAATGCTAATCTGGAATCTGGGAGTCCTG
>NW_007163899.1:0-804 GCF_000164805.1 Carlito syrichta
TTCTTGTCATCCTTCTATGGGTATACAATAGTCTTGACTTCCAGGTCAACAGGAAACATCTCGTCGTTTTGCTTAGAACGAAATAGGAATCTGGGTCACTGTGACCTTTGAAAGTTTATACTCGTGTTACTAAAGAGGAACCAGGAAGCTCGGTATCAATGTAACTTGAAAACATCTGGGCAATTGCAAAATTATCCCTGGCTTAAGGCAGTGCTCATACTTAAGAGTCCACAGGGACTTTAGCTAAATGCTAATCTGGAATCTGGGAGTCCTGGTCCCCATATTACTCAGAGCAACGTCCTATATGCCTATCACAAGTTGGTCATTACCGATCCCCAGGAACGTGCTGCACCTCTTGATAGTTGTAACTGAGAATCCACCCTACTGGTCTGTTTGTTTCACAGGGTTCCGCAAGGCCAGATTCCACAATCCAAGGATCAACTTGCCATTTGTTAATGTGACCACTGGCTTCACGTTTACTTCGTGGTCCAGAAACTACTGCTGGACATTCGTTTTGGTATTCAGAATATGGGATTAGGTGTTCTCACATAATAAGGACATATTCTTAAGGGGGAACCAGCAAACTTGGATTCCAGGTCCCTGGGAAACTTCTGGCCCTATGAGTATTGGTATGTAAGAGTTTGACCTTCCACGACACCTGAAAACGTCGGGGTGTCTTCCTGATAATAAAAAAAAGGATGTGGGTTACGTGAGACCTCAAACCATGAATTCTACAGTGCTCCATTATAAGGCTTATCTAGAATCTGGGCTTCGAGTTCTACAAATTCTTCATAGCACCTTGCC
>NW_007163900.1:0-691 GCF_000164805.1 Carlito syrichta
CAGCTAGCTGACTTAACTAATTGGCTAATCAGATAGTTAGCTGACATAACGAGTTGGTTAACGAGTTAGTTGACTGTTTTAACTACTTGGTAAACGTGTTAACAAGCTTTGTTAATTAGTTGGGTAATGAGTCAGCTAGGTGACTTAACTTGGCTGACAATTCTGCTGTCTACTTATCTGGTTTAATGTGTTGGCTGACTACTCGGTCGACACATTAGCTGGCATAACAAGTTGGTCAACTAGTTGACTGACTAGTTAGCTGGGTTAATTAGTTGACAGACGAGTTGGCCCACAAGTAAGTTCAGTTAACTCTTTGATTGGCTAGTTTGCTGACCTAAGTAGTTGACTGACTAGTTGGCCAACCAGTTAACTGTCCTAACTAGTTGGTCCAGAATTTAGCTGATCTAATGTGTCAGCTGATAAGTTGTCCCACTTTTCGGCAGATTGGTTATCTGACTTAAATAGTTGGCTGATTAGTCAGCTGACCGGTTAGCTTACTTAACAGTAGTCTGGTGAGTGAGGCCACAGGTGAGCTGACTTAACTAGTCAGCTGGCGAGTGAAAAGCTGGCCAGCTGACTTAACTATTTGGCTGGCGAGTCAGCTGATTGCTCAGCTGATTTAACAAGTCAGTCAGCGAGTGAGCTGACTGTTCAGCTGACTTTAGTCAGCTAGTGAGTGAGCCAGATGATC
>NW_007163901.1:0-638 GCF_000164805.1 Carlito syrichta
GGGCAAATTTAGTGCAACCAGTGGCTTAAACCAATCATGGATATGTCTCCCTTTTATGGTCTTATCACCCACAGCTGCAGTCATTTTGCAGAAACAGGAAGTTTTCAGATAAAATTTTCTATTTGATGCAAGAGCATGGGTGAGGAGAAATCATAGGGCAAGAGAGAAACCATAGAGTTCTTCAAATCCAAGTAAAAGGACCAAATAACACAGCAAAACAAGATCAAGAAGTGCACGGTTCCCATAGGTGAAAATTAGTCAACCAACTGCTTACATCAAAAAGGAGGAGGTATGAGCATGTCCTGCCAGCTAGTGCAGAGAGGAGGAGAGAGGACTCTATGAAATAAGCTAAATCATTTAATATCTTAATGGTAGAACTCCAGGGACTTTCTGAGCACTGGCTATACCTAGGACATGAAATTAATCAAAGCTCCCTAACAATCAAATGTTCCCATTTTGATTACCAAGTTGTTAGATAATAGTTGCTATGATCACTATGTTGCTACATAGCTAATGCTGCAAATTTTACCAATAAAAGCTTGTCACAAACTGCACCAATTTGCCAAGAGTTTTTCTGGTATTTGCCTACTCTTGACCCATGCATTTAATAAATTCATAACTAATTAAACTCAACTTGG
>NW_007163902.1:0-2867 GCF_000164805.1 Carlito syrichta
AAACCCAGAAAGACTTGTATGAGGGCAGACCTTGGTGGGAGAATTGCCTCTGACCCAGATTTCCGGACTAGGCAGGAAGACCAGGATGTCGACTAAATGGAAAGCCTGTGATTGCAGCAGTTTTGGAGGCCCAGGCAGAGAGAATGGACCGATTTGGGCAGTTTGAGAGCGGCCTGGGCATCCTAGTGAGAAAAGAAAATAAAGAAAGAAAGAAAGAGAAAGAAAGAAAGAAAGAAAGAAAGAAAGAAAGAAAGAAAGAAAGAAAGAAAGAAAGAAAGAAAAGAAAAGAAAAAAGAAAGCAAGAAGGAAAAAAGAAAGAAATCCATTCTCCTGCAAACCTTCTGCCCTCTGTCCTTCCTCCACCGACCCCCACATGTGAGGGTCCCCCAAGCTTGAAACCTTCCAGTCCAAACCTCTGTTGCTCAGCCTCATCATCCCAGTGCTTTGCAGGGCAAAAATCAGTGGTTGACCCAAGCCCCTGGGCCGAGACCCACCCGGGAACCTTGGTGGGACTCCTCTCTACTCTCCATCCCAAATGACTGGGCGTGGTAGCATGCACCTATCATTCCGGCTCCTTAGAAGCCCCAGGAAAGGCTTCCTGGAGCCTGGCTGGCCAAGACTGGGATGGCCTGGAGTGAGCCAGTGCCCTCCAAACTGAGAGACGGAGTAGGACTCCAACTCAAGAAAAAAATGAAAAAAGCTAAAAAAGAAGAGCATCCATTTTGTGTATGGAGTTGGGATCGTGTACAGACATAGATCATTTTGAAAGGAGGCTCCAGGCTTGGGCCTAGAGTTCCCGAAAGACAATTGATTGGCAGACAACCAGACTGTCACTTTGGGAGACCAAGGTGGGGGACCACTGGAGCCTGGGTGTTCCAGATCAGCCTGGGTCATGAAGCAAGACCTCGTCACACCCCAGAATGCAAACATTGGAGTCTTGCCTGGTGGTGTCCACGGTCCTGGCTACATGATATGCAGTGACCTCCACCCCGGGTCATTATTTGCATCACCTCCAAGGACAGAACTTGCACCCTAGCTCACAGCCATCACCCCACACCCTGGGAGCCCAAGGAAGGAGGCTGCTTGGGACCATGGGTTGGACACCAGCCTGGGTGATATTGACAGACCTTGTCTCAGCGAGAGGTTCCTAAAATCGAGTCAGGCATGGTGGCCCCCAGAGTCCCAGCTGCTCAGAGGCCATGGCAGGATGATCGCCAGAGGCCCACTGGTGAAGGCCCCAGGAGCCATGATAATGCTGCCACATCCCAGCAAAGCCAACAGAGAGCTCGGTGATAAAAACTATGGCTCCCAAGTGCATCACGATGGGCATCCACGGCTCCCCAGCCATAGGTCTGCATGGGCGGCGGATGATGAAGTGATCAGGACAGGAAGCGACTCTCCACCCACATGAAGGTGGCAGACCGGGTGACCAGAACCTGGTTTGGCCATGATGTTGTCGATTCACTTTGTTCACTCTATGCCCAAATGATGCCGTAAATAGGGGCTGCCTGTTCCTTGAGCTCACATGCGTCTTTGCCATGGGACATGAGTGTGGGTGGTGGAGGCAGGCCTTCTGGGATTTGTGGATGAAGGGACAGGACGGACGTACCTGGTGGCCACCTTTGAAACCTCCTGCAAACGACAGGGGGGAAAGTGCATTTCCTCTCCCATACATGCAGGTGACTCCTCGCGCTGGGTGGCAGGATTGGTGGTGGTGGTGATGGTGGTGATTATTATTTTTTGGAGCCTGAATCCCACTCTGCCACTCAGGTCTAAGCACAGGGGCATGCTCACAATCACCACAGACTCCACCAGCCGGGCTCAGGCAATCCTCACACCCAGTGTCCCTGGTTGGTCTCAAACGTGCAGGCTCAGGCCGTTCACCTGCCTCGACCTCTGAATGGACGGGATGCCAGGCTGAGCCCCTGAGCCTGGCCTGTGGTTTGGTGGTGGTGGTGGGTATTATTATTCTGATGTGGAATCACGCTCTGTCACCCAGCCTGGAGTGCAGAGATTCGCTCTCAGCCACTGCGGCCTCCACCTGCTGGGCTCCTGAGATGCTTCTGCTGCAGCAGCCCAAGTGGCCGGAATGACAGGCATGTGCCACCATGCTCAACTTATTCATTTGACTTCTTGTAAAGACAAGGTCTCATCAAGGTGCCTGAACTTATCTCGAACCCAGTGGCTCAGGTCATCCTCTCGCCACAGCCTCCCAAAGCACTGGGGTGACAAGCGTGAGCTCCCATGACAGTCCTCCACACCACTCCTGGGGCCCCACCACGAGGCCCATTTCCTTCCAATGACCAAGGAACCTGGAGAGGGTGTCCAAAATTTGTTCCCTGAGCAATCCCCAGGGGAGCACCTGTCACAGGGCCGTGTCTTGGCTGGAGTGCCCACCCCTCCACCTGCTTCATTCCCCAGGTTGGACCCACTCACTCTTCCCTGGGACCCTTTTGGGGAAAGTGAGGGCATGACTCTCAAACCTTCAGGGGGTGGGGAGGGATGGGAGACTCACGACTGTCTCCTCAGCACTTGGGGAGGCTGAGATGGGAAGATGACCGGAGCCCAGGAGCTTGAAACCAGGCTAGACACCATGGCAAGCCCCGAACTCAAACCCAAGCAAAATCCAGATAACCTTGGATGAGGACAGGCCTCGGCAGGAGGATAGCCTCTGGTCCAGAGTTTAAGACCAGGCAGAAAGAAACAGATGTCAACGAAATGGAAAGCCTGTGATTGCAGCAGTTTGGAAGACCCAGGCCGATATGATGGCCCAAGATGGTCAGTGTGAGAACAGCCTGGGCAACCCAGTGAGGAAAGAAAAAAGGAAGAAGGAAAGAAAGAAAGAAAGAAAGAAAGAAAGAAAGAAG
>NW_007163903.1:0-773 GCF_000164805.1 Carlito syrichta
GCAGAAGATCAGGATGTCGACTAAATGGAAAGCCTGTGATTGCAGCAGTTTTGGAGGCCCAGGCAGAGAGAATGGACCAATTTGGGCAGTTTGGGAGTGGCCTGGGCATCCTAGTGAGAAAAGAAAATAAAGAAAGAAAGAAAGAGAAAGAAAGAAAGAAAAGAAAGAAAGAAAGAAAGAAAGAAAGAAAGAAAGAAAGAAAGAAAGAAAGAAAAGAAAAAAGAAAGCAAGAAGGAAAAAAGAAAGAAATCCATTCTCCTGCAAACCTTCTGCCCTCTGTCCTTCCGCCACCGACTCCCACATGTGAGGGTCCCCCAAGCTTGAAACCTTCCAGTCCAAACCTCTGTTGCTCAGCCTCATCATCCCAGTGCTTTGCAGGGCAAAAATCAGTGGTTGACCCAAGCCCCTGGGCCGAGACCCACCCGGGAACCTTGGTGGGACTCGTCTCTACTCTCCATCCCAAATGACTGGGCGTGGTAGCATGCACCTGTCATTCCGGCTCCTTGGAAGCCCCAGGAAAGGCTTCCTGGAGCCTGGCTTGCCAAGACTGGGATGGCCTGGAGTGAGCCACTGCCCTCCAAACTGAGAGACGGAGTAGGACTCCAACTCAAAGAATAAATGAAAAAAGCTAAAAAAGAAGAGCATCCATTTGTGTATGGAGTTGGGATCGTGTACAGACATAGATCATTTTGGAAGGAGGCTCCAGGCTTGCGCCTAGAGTTCCTGACAGACAATTGATTGGCAGACACCAGACTGTCACTTTGGGAGGCCAA
>NW_007163904.1:0-641 GCF_000164805.1 Carlito syrichta
GGTGTCTTTTGAAAAGGGAAACAGGAATCTTGTTTCCAATTCCACAAGAACTTTATGGGACTCTTTCTCTTGGTATCCAAGCAACTGGAATTCTAGGTCACCATGAAATGTCTCGGCTTCTTACTTAGAACGAAGCAGGAATTCCAGTAATGGGAGTCCTCATATACAGAACACTACACGACCTGTTGCTACGGAAGAATAAGAAATCCTGTTTACATGAGTCTTCCATCCCAAAAATCTCCAGAGCGTCTTGCGAAGAGATAACCAACAATCAGATTTGGGGAGTAAGAATCTAGATAATGGGAGTCCTCATATACAGGAAACTGCACTGTCTATTGCTAAGGAAGAGTAAGGAATCTGGTTTACAGGTGTCCTAAATTCCCCAAAAAACTTCGGGGTGTCTTGCTAATGGCTAAACACGAATTTGGGTTTTTTAAGCATTATCTAGGGAAATTACATCCTCATATAAAGGCAACTGCACGGACTTTTCCTAAGAAAGAATAAGGAATCTGGGTGACATGTGTTCGCAATCCCCAAAAAACTACACGGCGTCTTCCTAATGTCTAAACAAGCATCATTGTTTTGACACATATATCTTGAAAGGGAGTACTCATATACAGGCAACTGCACATCTGTTGCTA
>NW_007163905.1:0-668 GCF_000164805.1 Carlito syrichta
TGGGAAACAGGAATCTTGTTTCCAATTCCACAAGAACTTTATGGGACTCTTTCTCTTGATATCCAAGCAACTGGAATTCTAGGTCACCAGGAAATATCTCGGCGTCTTGCTGAGAATGAAACAGGAATTCCAGTAATGGGAGTCCTCATATACAGAACACTACACGACCTGTTGCTACGGAAGAATAAGAAATCCTGTTTACATGAGTCTTCCATCCCAAAAATCTCCAGAGTGTCTTGCGAAGAGATAACCAACAATCAGATTTGGGGAGTAAGAATCTAGATAATGGGAGTCCTCATATACAGGAAACTGCACTGTCTATTGCTAAGGAAGAGTAAGGAATCTGGTTTACAGGTGTCCTAAATTCCCCAAAAAACTTCGGGGTGTCTTGCTAATGGCTAAACACGAATTTGGGTTTTTTAAGCATTATCTAGGGAAATTATATCCTCATATAAAGGCAACTGCACGGACTTTTCCTAAGAAAGAATAAGGAATCTGGGTGACATGTGTTCGCAATCCCCAAAAAACTACACGGCGTCTTCCTAAGGTCTAAACAAGCATCATTGTTTTGACACATATATCTTGTAAAGGGAGTACTCATATACAGGCAACTGCACATCTGTTGCTAAAATAAAGAATCTAGGATATAGGAGTCCTCAGTCCTGAAA
>NW_007163906.1:0-594 GCF_000164805.1 Carlito syrichta
CAGGCGTGGACTGCCACATCAGGCGTCTGGTTCATTTTTGATGAAGGACCAAGCCTGGACTTGGGGGCTTGGCCTCATCATCACATTGCTTTGGGTGCTCAAGGCTTGTGGCTGGCCCAAGCCCACAGACGGAGACTCACCCAGGCACCTCAGCGAGATCTCATCTCTACCTTTCATCAGTAATGAGCCAGGCATGGTGGCACGCATCTGCCATTCTGGATCCTTGGTAGGCCAAGGAAAGACTCGCTGGAGTCCAGCAGCCCAAGGCTGCAGTGGGTGGGAGAGAGCCACTGCCCTCCAACCTGGATGAAGGAGTGAGACTCTGATTCAAAGAAAAAAGGAATAAAGGAAAAAAGGAAGAGCATCCATTTGTGTATAAAGTTATGATCATCGTGAACAGACAGATCATTTGGGAAGGAGGGCCCAGACTTGGGCCTAGAGATCCAGAAAGATGGTGGATTGGCAGACAATCAGGCTGTGGCGTTGGGAGACTAAGGCAGGGGAACGCTGAATCCCGGGAGTTGAGACTAACCTGGGTCATGTAGCGAGTCCTGGTCAGTCCCCAGAAAGCAAACACTGGAGTCATGTGTGGTG
>NW_007163907.1:0-3462 GCF_000164805.1 Carlito syrichta
GAGCCACGATCGTGTTGCCACACCCCAGCCTGGTCAAAGGAAACTCTAGTGACAAAAAATATGCCTCCCACGTGCATCATGAAGGGGGTCCACGACTCCCCAGGGAAAGATCCGTGTGGCTGGGGGATAATGGAGTGATCAGGAGAGGAGGGTTACCTTCCCCCACCTGAAGGTGGCATACAGGGCACCCAGAACATGGGTTGGCCAGCACATTGCCGGACCACCTTGTTTGCTCTGTGCTCAGTGACCTCAGGGAACAGACGTCTTTGCAGTGGGGCCTGAGTGGGGAGGATGGAAGCAGGCCTTCTGGGGTGTGTGGAGGAAGGCATGGGATGGACGTGCCCAGTGGCCACCTTTGAAACCTCCCACAAATGACAGGTCTTAAAGTGCCTTTTCCTCTCCCAACTTTGAGGCTGACTCTTCGTGTTGGGTGGCAGGGGTGGTGGTGGTGGTGGTGGTGGTGCATATTATGATTTGGAATCAGAATCCCCATCTGTAGCCAAGGCTGGAGCACAGGGGCATGCTCATTGCCACTGTGGACTCCACCTGCTGGGCTCAGGTGACCCTACTGCCTCGACCCACCCAGTGACTGGAACCACAGGTCTGTGTCACCACGCCCAGCTAATCTTTCAATTTATTTTTGATGGCTAAGACAAGGTCTCACCCCATGTCCTGGGCTGATGTTGAACCCACAGACTCAGACCATACACTCGTCTGGGCCTCCAAAGTGCTGAGATGCCAGGCTGAGCACCTGAGCCTGGACTGTTGTTGTGGTGATAGTGGAGGTTGGTATTATTATTCTGAATTCGAGTCCCTCTCTGTCGCCCAGCCCTGAGCTCAGAGTCCCGACTCAGCCACTGCAGCCTAAACCTGCTGGACTCTGGTGATCCTCCCCCCTGGCCTCCCAAGTGGCTGGAACAACAGGCATGCACCACCACACTCAGCTTATTTTTTTGGCTTCTTGTAGACACAAGGTCTTTCCAATGTGTCTGGGTTGGTCTTGAACCCTGGTCTCAGGCCATCCTCTCGCCTTGCCCTCCCAGAGCACCAGGATGACAGGCATGAGTCCTTGCACCCGGCCTCAAAACCCCTCTCGGGGCCACACTGCAAGGCCCTCTCCCTTCTGATGAACCAGTGTTGGGAGTCTCAGAGGCCTTCAGGCCGACAGGGTCGGGAAGGCTGAAGACCCCAGGTTGCAGGGCAACTCTGGGCAGCTTTCAGCTACGCTTCTTCTAGTCATCTTGTTATGTTCGCCATTGGTATCCAGAGAGTTGGGAGATGCAAAAAAATGGTCCTCCATTGAAAGGATCTATTAGTATAAACAAGTAGTTAGTGATATGGAAATTTTTCTACCAGGATATTATGTTCCACTTGAGTTTCTGTGTCTCCACCATTTTGGTGCTTGAACCCGTAACAATGATTAAAAACTGCGGAGGGCACTCTCTTACCCCTGGGAGCCTTGGGTTGAATGTGCATCAGGGCTCTCTTTATCCCTGTGAGAGGACTATAGAAGCAAAGTACAAACATCATGTTTGGTATCATAATAGGCTTATTCGTTTTAGTTTTTTAAGTTGGTTGCTATTTAGGAGCTTTGGGGATGTTGTTTTCATTTTGCTAATTTTAAAGTGTTAGATACGTATTGTTAGCATAACGAAAATTGTTGTGATGATTATGAGTGTTTTAATTTAAGGTGGGCCATTTATGCAAGAAAACAGATGGATGACCCTATAATTTGCAGTATACACAAAGTTTTTGCATTTTAGAGTACATGATTAGTATAGAAAGTTGAAATAGTAGAAAAGGCTTTGCAATTTTATTTAGAAAAAATAAAATATTAGAAAAACATAAGTTAGGCATTAAGTTATTAAAAATTTAGATGGTTAGGGTTTATAGTTAGAGAAACCACATTGTGATAACTTACATGCTTTAAAGATTCTTAGTGGATACATTGCTACAAATTTGAGGGAAGACAGAGAGTATTACTTCGCGATTAGAGCAATGATCAAAACAAAATAAACATGTCTGGGTTTGAAGTCCAAACTGTATGTAACTAAAAGTATAAAAAGAACTTGAAAGAAAAATAAATCAGCATCTGTCTTGCATAACAACAGAGGCAGTGTCCAAGTTTTCTTCTATGCTGATGTCATTCCTCTTTCAGGAAACCCTGACCTGCTGGAGCTGGACTCTGGCAAGTAGCACATGAACAGGGAACTGGAAGGTAAGCATTCCTTTAATCAGAATGGATAGGACCTTACCTAGGGTGGTGCAGATGCCTCTGTAGAGACAGGTGGAGCTAGGAAAGGTAAGCAGTTTTAGAGACTTGATACGATCGTTGGCCAGAGTGAATCTACAGAAAGAAAATCGTTCATAAGTATTTTGATTCATATGCTTTCTAAAAGAGGAATTAAAGTTTCCTCTACACTATTATCTTGTTTTCTCCATTTTGTGAAAGAACAATGCCCCTGGTTCCCTGAAGAAGGCATCATTAATATACAAATATGGACAAAGTTTGGGGAAAAATTGAAACTGTGTTACAATCTCCACAGTCCAGAATGAGTGCCTGTAAATACTTTTGAATTATGGAATATAATCAGAGATGTCTAAAATCCACAAAAAAAGATTGAAAAATGTCCATTAAATTAAAAAAGGAACAAGATGAAAGAACTCCTGTACTAACCCCTGTACCTTCCCAGGCATTGTTAGCCACTGCTGCTGTTGATGATGATCCTCTACCCCCTGAGGATAAGGAAAACTTAGAAGAAGCAGCTAGGTATCATGAAGAAAAAATCCAGATAATTTAAATTTGACCCTTTGCTCCAAAAGACCTCTGGCAACTGGTGCCAGGAGGGGAGGGATTGTGATTTGTGACCTTCTTGATTTAGAGGAGAAAATTTTCTTTCTATATTGATTCCTGTTATATAAAAAGGCTGTTTCCTAATATTAAAACAGTCACCATTCCTGTTAATAAGAAAGCTATTCTTGATTTACTTATCCAATTATAATAACCAATTATAGTTAGGAACCAACCATTTTTCGTAAGTTATATTAGATTTCATTTAGGACTCCCAGGAACTCTACATCAAGGCAATCAATTAGAAAATGCCCTGATGAAATCGGTCATGTGCCCTCTCCTTATAGATTCTTTAGTCAAACAAGCTCATCAATCCCATAAAATCCAACACCAAAACGCTGCAGCTTTAAGGCACCAGTCTCATATTCCAAGAGAAATGGTTAGACAAATCATAAAAAAAAATTACTTTACTTCCAACTTCTAATAACTCCCTCCCCTCAGGAGTTAATCCCCGTGGATTAAAACATGTTTTGTGGCAAATGGATGTTATTCATTTCCAAAATTTTGGAAAATTGTCATTTCTACATTTGACTTTGGATATATTTTCCCATGTAATTTTAGACTCGCCCAGAACTGTGGAAGACTATAAAGTTGCAGTCCACCAGGCTTGG
>NW_007163908.1:0-3902 GCF_000164805.1 Carlito syrichta
CAGGGCACCCAGAACATGGGTTGGCCAGCGCATTGCCGGGACCACTTGTTTGCTCTGTGCTCAGTGACTCAGGGAACAGACGTCTTTGCAGTGGGGCATGAGTGGGGAGGATGGAGGCAGGTCTTCTGGGGTATGTGGAGGAAGGCATGAGATGGACGTGCCCGGTGGCCACCTTTGAAACCTCCCACAAATGACAGGTCTTAAAGTGCCTTTTCCTCTCCCAACCTTGAGGCTGACTCTTCGTGTTGGGTGGCAGGGGTGGTGGTGGTGGTGGTGGTGGTGCATATTATGATTTGGAATCAGAATCCCCATCTGTAGCCAAGGCTGGAGCACAGGGGCATGCTCATTGCCACTGTGGACTCCACCTGCTGGGCTCAGGTGACCCTACTGCCTCGACCCACCCAGTGACTGGAACCACAGGTCTGTGTCACCACGCCCAGCTAATCTTTCAATTTATTTTTGATGGCTAAGACAAGGTCTCACCCCATGTCCTGGGCTGATGTTGAACCCACAGACTCAGACCATACACTCGTCTGGGCCTCCAAAGTGCTGAGATGCCAGGCTGAGCACCTGAGCCTGGACTGTTGTTGTGGTGATAGTGGAGGTTGGTATTATTATTCTGAATTCGAGTCCCTCTCTGTCGCCCAGCCCTGAGCTCAGAGTCCCGACTCAGCCACTGCAGCCTAAACCTGCTGGACTCTGGTGATCCTCCCCCCTGGCCTCCCAAGTGGCTGGAACAACAGGCATGCACCACCACACTCAGCTTATTTTTTTGGCTTCTTGTAGACACAAGGTCTTTCCAATGTGTCTGGGTTGGTCTTGAACCCTGGTCTCAGGCCATCCTCTCGCCTTGCCCTCCCAGAGCACCAGGATGACAGGCATGAGTCCTTGCACCCGGCCTCAAAACCCCTCTCGGGGCCACACTGCAAGGCCCTCTCCCTTCTGATGAACCAGTGTTGGGAGTCTCAGAGGCCTTCAGGCCGACAGGGTCGGGAAGGCTGAAGACCCCAGGTTGCAGGGCAACTCTGGGCAGCTTTCAGCTACGCTTCTTCTAGTCATCTTGTTATGTTCGCCATTGGTATCCAGAGAGTTGGGAGATGCAAAAAAATGGTCCTCCATTGAAAGGATCTATTAGTATAAACAAGTAGTTAGTGATATGGAAATTTTTCTACCAGGATATTATGTTCCACTTGAGTTTCTGTGTCTCCACCATTTTGGTGCTTGAACCCGTAACAATGATTAAAAACTGCGGAGGGCACTCTCTTACCCCTGGGAGCCTTGGGTTGAATGTGCATCAGGGCTCTCTTTATCCCTGTGAGAGGACTATAGAAGCAAAGTACAAACATCATGTTTGGTATCATAATAGGCTTATTCGTTTTAGTTTTTTAAGTTGGTTGCTATTTAGGAGCTTTGGGGATGTTGTTTTCATTTTGCTAATTTTAAAGTGTTAGATACGTATTGTTAGCATAACGAAAATTGTTGTGATGATTACGAGTGTTTTAATTCAAGGTGGGCCATTTATGAAAGAAAACAGATGGATGACCCTATAATTTGCAGTATACACAAAGTTTTTGCATTTTAGAGTACATGATTAGTATAGAAAGTTGAAATAGTAGAAAAGGCTTTGCAATTTTATTTAGAAAAAATAAAATATTAGAAAAACATAAGTTAGGCATTAAGTTATTAAAAATTTAGATGGTTAGGGTTTATAGTTAGAGAAACCACATTGTGATAACTTACATGCTTTAAAGATTCTTAGTGGATACATTGCTACAAATTTGAGGGAAGACAGAGAGTATTACTTCGCGATTAGAGCAATGATCAAAACAAAATAAACATGTCTGGGTTTGAAGTCCAAACTGTATGTAACTAAAAGTATAAAAAGAACTTGAAAGAAAAATAAATCAGCATCTGTCTTGCATAACAACAGAGGCAGTGTCCAAGTTTTCTTCTATGCTGATGTCATTCCTCTTTCAGGAAACCCTGACCTGCTGGAGCTGGACTCTGGCAAGTAGCACATGAACAGGGAACTGGAAGGTAAGCATTCCTTTAATCAGAATGGATAGGACCTTACCTAGGGTGGTGCAGATGCCTCTGTAGAGACAGGTGGAGCTAGGAAAGGTAAGCAGTTTTAGAGACTTGATACGATCATTGGCCAGAGTGAATCTACAGAAAGAAAATTGTTCATAAGTATTTTGATTCATATGCTTTCTAAAAGAGGAATTAAAGTTTCCTCTACACTATTATCTTGTTTTCTCCATTTTGTGAAAGAACAATGCCCCTGGTTCCCTGAAGAAGGCATCATTAATATACAAACATGGACAAAGTTTGGGGAAAAATTGAAACTGTGTTACAATCTCCACAGTCCAGAACGAGTGCCTGTAAATACTTTTGAATTATGGAATATAATCAGAGATGTCTAAAATCCACAAAAAAAGATTGAAAAATGTCCATTAAATTAAAAAAGGAACCAGGTGAAAGAACTCCTTTACTAACCCCTGTACCTTCCCAGGCATTGTTAGCCACTGCTGCTGTTGATGATGATCCTCTACCCCCTGAGGATAAGGAAAACTTAGAAGAAGCAGCTAGGTATCATGAAGAAAAAATCCAGATAATTTAAATTTGACCCTTTGCTCCAAAAGACCTCTGGCAAGTGGTGCCAGGAGGGGAGGGATTGTGATTTGTGACCTTCTTGATTTAGAGGAGAAAATTTTCTTTCTATATTGATTCCTGTTATATAAAAAGGCTGTTTCCTAATATTAAAACAGTCACCATTCCTGTTAATAAGAAAACTATTCTTGATTTACTTATCCAATTATAATAACCAATTATAGTTAGGAACCAACCATTTTTCGTAAGTTATATTAGATTTCATTTAGGACTCCCAGGAACTCTACATCAAGGCAATCAATTAGAAAATGCCCTGATGAAATCGGTCATGTGCCCTCTCCTTATAGATTCTTTAGTCAAACAATTCATCAATCCCATAAAATCCAACACCAAAACGCTGCAGCTTTAAGGCACCAGTGTCATATTCCAAGAGAAATGGTTAGACAAATCATAAAAAAAAAATTACTTTACTTCCAACTTCTAATAACTCCCTCCCCTCAGGAGTTAATCCCCGTGGATTAAAACATGTTTTGTGGCAAATGGATGTTCTTCATTTCCAAAATTTTGGAAAATTGTCATTTCTACATTTGACTTTGGATATATTTTCCCATGTAATTTTAGACTCGCCCAGAACTGTGGAAGACTATAAAGTTGCAGTCCACCAGGCTTGGTGAGTGGATTGCCTGAGCCCATGGGTTCGAGACCTGCCTGGGCAGCGAGACCTCATCTCTATAATAAATAAAAAAATCAGCCAGGCGTGGTAGCACATGCCTGTAATTCCGGCTACTTGGAAGGCTGAGGCAGAAGGATCACTGGGACCCAGCAAGTCGAAGTTGTGGTGGCCAGAAGTGGCCACTGCACTACAGTCTGGGTGACAGAGTGAGTCTCCAACTCAAAAAAAAAAAGAGATTCAGTCCAACATTTATTCTTTTGATTTTCACAGCTGTGTATTCCATTACAGTTAAAAACTAATAATGCTCCTGCTTATGCATCCAAAGCTTTTCAGTTGCTTTGTACCCAGTTTGGCATCTCACATTCTTCAGGAATTCCGTATAATCCTCATAGTCAAGCTATAGTTGAGAGAGCCCATCAAACGTTAAAAAATCAAATAATTAAATTGCAGGAAGGGAAATTCAAATATAATTCTCCCCATCATATTGTAAACCATGCCATGTTTGTAATTAATCATCTCAATTTGGACTCTCAAGTACATCCAGTTTTGATAAGGCATTAGAGTTCTGAGAATGCTGTTAAACCAATGATAAATGGAAAGATCTTCTTACAGGTTAATG
>NW_007163909.1:0-2546 GCF_000164805.1 Carlito syrichta
CGAGATCTGCCTGGGCAGCGAGAACTCATCTCTACAATAAATAAAACAATCAGCCAGGTGTGGTAGCACATGCCTGTAATTCCGGCTACTTGGAAGGCTGAGGCAGAAGGATCACTGGAACCCAGCAAGTCAAAGTTGTGGTGGCCAGAAGTGGCCACTGCACTCCAGTCTGGGTAACAGAGTGAGTCTCCAACTCAAAAAAAAAAAAGATTCAGTCCAACATTTATTCTTTTGATTTTCACAGCTGTGTATTCCATTACAGTTAAAAACTAATAATGCTCCTGCTTATGCATCCAAAGCTTTTCAGTTGCTTTTTACCCAGTTTGGCATCTCACATTCTTCAGGAATTCCGTATAATCCTCATAGTCAAGCTATAGTTGAGAGAGCCCATCAAACGTTAAAAAATCAAATAATTAAATTGCAGGAAGGGAAATTCAAATATAGTTCTCCCCATCATATTGTAAACCATGCCATGTTTGTAATTAATCATCTCAATTTGGACTCTCAAGTACATCCAGTTTTGATAAGGCATTAGAGTTCTGAGAATGCTGTTAAACCAATGGTAAATGGAAAGATCTTCTTACAGGTTAATGGTAGGGGCCCGATGTCCTTTTAACAAGCGGAAGTAGTTATGCTTGTGTCTTTCCCCAGGACTTACCCTCACCTTTTTGGGTACAGGATCGTCTAGTTAGACATGTCCAGTCCCCACCCCCATCAAAGTACAGCCAGAGGAGATATAAATCACGTCATCAGTCTGAGTCAGATGCAGATGATGAAAAGGTGTTGGTGCCAAAGCTGAAATGTCTCACCATTCAACAATCACTTCCACCTCCACCAACTCGACCGAGGACATCTCATGGTTCATCGTCTTCCACTCCTCAATCCAGACATTATCGTCGAGCTGTTTTGACTAGACATTGCAGGCCACCCACATTGGGGCAAATCAAGGTGCTTACCCACGACGCCGAGGATCTGGTTCACTCTCAAAACACTTCTCTCACTCCCTGTACTGTTTTTGTTGCTATGCTGGCTATTATAGTGTGCCAGGAGGGTTGTATTAATTCAGAAAAATCTTATTGAGCTTAGATCCCAAACCCTCCATTGTTCAAGCCTATTACATGGGATGCTTAGATTATTACTGTTTTTACAAATCATTCCTCTTTATTAGGTGGTCCCACTCTTTTTTCATCACAAGTCAAAACTGTTATTAATAATAATTTTTCTTTTTCAGGTTGTTCTAGTTCTCCTCCAATACGTTTCAGTTTACCTAAAAAATCAGAATGCTCCCTTGGTATTTCATGTTGTTTAAACTCCCGTATAAAAGGATGGTAACTGATAGTCCCTCTTATATTCCCAGAATGGCAAATGACGAGTTATTTGGTTTCTTAAATTAGTGATGTTTGGGGACTATGACCTTATATTATCAACCAGGGCTTGGAAGGACCACCTGAGCCCTGAAGTTCGAGGAACTGGGAGCCACAATCATGCCGTTGTACCCCAGCCCGGATAATGGAGAGTCCAATGACAAAAATGAAGCCTCTCATTTGCGTCACGATGGGCGTCCACTGCTCCCCAGGGAAAGGTCAGCTTGGGCAGGTGATGATGGAGTGTTCAGGAGAGGAAGGGGCCCTCCCCCCATCCTAATGTGGCAGATCAGGTGACCGTAACATGGGCTGGACGTGGCATTGCCTGACCACCTTGATTGCTCTGTGCCTGACAGTGGCCCTAACTCGTGGCCATCTGTTCCGAAAGCTCACACGTGTCTTTACCAAGGGCCATGAGTGTGGAGGGTGGAGGCAGGCCTTCTGAGACACATGGCCAAAGACATGGGTCAGACATGTCCAGTGGCCACCTTTGAAAAATCCTGCAAATGTCAGGTGGGAAAGTGACTTTTCCTCTCCCATCCCTGGGTGAAACCTCGGGCTGGGTGGCCAGGTTGGTGGCAGTGGTGGTGGTGGTGCTTATTATTGTTTGGAGTCTGAATCCCAATCTGTCGTCCATGCCAGAGCACAGGAGCATGCTCACAGACACCACGGACTCCACCTACAGGGCTCAGGCAATACTCCCTCCTCAACCCCCTGAGAGGTTAGAACCACAGGCATGTGCCACCATGCCTGGGTAATGTTTGGATTTATTTATGATGGCCGAGTCAAGGTCCTGCCCTGTGTCCCAGGCTGGTGTCAATCCTGCTGGCTCACGTGATCCACTCGCCTGGGACGTTGAAGGGCCAGGATGCCAGGCTGAGCCGCTGAGACGGGCCTGTGATTGTGGTGATGGTCGTGGTTGGTATTATTAATCTGAGTAGGAGTCCCCCTCTTGTCCAGCCCAGAGCCCAGTGACCATTCTCAGCCACCATGGCCTCCACTAGCTGGGCTCTCGTGATCCTCCTGCAACAGCCTCCTGAGTGGATGGAACCAAAAGCATGGGCCATCTATCTCTGCTCTTTTATTTTTGGCTAATTTTGGAGACGAGGTCTAGACAAGGTGCCCGGGCTGGTCTCCAGCCTGGGAGCTCAGGACATCCTCTCAACTTTCCCTCTCAGAGCA
>NW_007163910.1:0-698 GCF_000164805.1 Carlito syrichta
AACCTTCAGTGGTGCGGGGATGGCTGGGTGACTTATGGCTATCTCCTCAGCACTCAGGAAGGCCAAGACGGAAAGATGGCTGAATTCCAGAGGTTCCAGACCGGGCTGGACACCACAGAAAGTCCCCACCTCGACCCTAATCACAACCCAGAAACCTTGATTGAAGGCACACCTTGGCGAGAGGAATGCCTCCGGCGAAGAGTTCAAGACCAGGCAGGAGACCAGGATATCGATCAAATAAAAAACCTGAGAATGCAGCAGTTTGGGAGGCCCAGGCTGAGTGGATGGTTCGAGTTGGGCGGTTTGAGAGCAGTTTGGGTAACCTAGTGAGGAAAGAAAGAAAGAAAGAAAGAAAGAAAGAAAGAAAGAAAGAAAGAAAGAAAGAAAGAAAGAAAGAAAGAAATTCTCCTGCAAACCTGCCCTCAGTTCCTGCCCATCCCACTTGGGAAGGTCCCCCAAGCTCGGCACCTTTCACCCTCAAGCCCCTTCCCAAATGATTGCCCCTGCTATGGTGCAAGAGTTCTCAAGTCTCCCTGTCTGGATTCCTGCTGGCTGTCCTCTCTAATGTGTGAAATGTGCCCCAGTCATGCCGACCCTCCCACTCAGCAACAAGGACATTTCAACAAGAAAGGCCAGGGACACATCTGTCACCCAGGGACATTTTTTCCTCTCCAATCTCATTTTTCCTGGCTCTAAAG
>NW_007163911.1:0-621 GCF_000164805.1 Carlito syrichta
AAGAAAGAAATTCTCCTGCAAACCTGCCCTCAGTTCCTGCCCATCCCACTTGGGAAGGTCCCCCAAGCTCGGCACCTTTCACCCTCAAGCCCCTTCCCAAATGATTGCCCCTGCTATGGTGCAAGAGTTCCCAAGTCTCCCTGTCTGGATTCCTGCTGGCTGTCCTCTCTAATGTGTGAAATGTGCCCCAGTCATGCCGACCCTCCCACTCAGCAACAAGGACATTTCAACAAGAAAGGCCAGGGACACATCTGTCACCCAGGGACATTTTTTCCTCTCCAATCTCATTTTTCCTGGCTCTAAAGCCAGACGCCCTGTGAACACACCATGTGCAGTTGAGAATCTGTGTGCAATTCTCACGTTTTTGAAGACAGGGTCTGGTTCTTGGTCCAGACTGGTGCCCGGGAACATGAAAATCGTTCACCACCTGCCTCAAAATCGTGGGCTCTGGTGATCCTCCCACTTTGGCCTCCAACATGGCCAGGACGATGGGCACCTCAACCCTAGATCCCCTGTTTGGTTGGGTGCAGAAACTAGGTCTCCCTGCATGGCCCAGGTTGACCTTGGGTTCCTGGGCTTCGCCATACTCCCACCTTGGCCTCCCAGAGCACTGGGATTCCA
>NW_007163912.1:0-653 GCF_000164805.1 Carlito syrichta
CCTCCTGCAAACCTTCTGCCCTCAGTTCCTGCCCATCCCACTTGGGAAGGTCCCCCAAGCTTGGCACCTTTCACCCCCAAGCCCCTTCCCAAATGATTGCCCCTGCTATGGTGCAAGAGTTCCCAAGTCTCCCTGTCTGGGTTCCTGCTGGCTGTCCTCTCTAATGTGTGAAATGTGCCCCAGTCATGCCGACACTCCCACTCAGCAACAAGGACATTTCAACAAGAAAGGCCAGGGACACATCTGTCACCCAGGGACATTTTTTCCTCTCCAATCTCATTTTTCCTGGCTCTAAAGCCAGCCGCCCTGTGAACACACCATGTGCAGTTGAGAATCTGTGTGCAATTCTCACGTTTTTGAAGACAGGGTCTGGTTCTTGGCCCAGACTGGTGCCCGGGAACATGAAAATCGTTCACCACCTGCCTCAAAATCGTGGGCTCTGGTGATCCTCCCACTTTGGCCTCCAACATGGCCAGGACGATGGACACCTCAACCCTAGATCCCGTGTTTGGTTGGGTGCAGAAACTAGGTCTCCCTGCATGGCCCAGGTTGGCCTTGGGTTCCTGGGCTTCGCCATACTCCCACCTTGGCCTCCCCAGAGCACTGGGATTCCAAATGTGGGAGGCTGTGCCAGACCTTCTGGTTCATTTTTT
>NW_007163913.1:0-868 GCF_000164805.1 Carlito syrichta
CGGCACCTTTCACCCCCAAGCCCCTCCCCAAATGACTGCCCCTGCTATGGTGCAAGAGTTCCCAAGTCTCCCTGTCTGGGTTCCTGCCGGCTGTCCTCTCTAATGTGTGAAATGTGCCCCAGTCATGCCGACCCTCCCACTCAGCAACAAGGACATTTCAACAAGAAAGGCCAGGGACACATCTGTCACCCAGGGACATTTCTTCCTCTCTGATCTCATTTTTCCTGGCTCTAAAGCCAGCCGCCCTGTGAACACACCATGTGCAGTTGAGAATCTGTGTGCAATTCTCACGTTTTTGAAGACAGGGTCTGGCTCTTGGCCCAGACTGGTGCCCGGGGACATGAAAATCGTTCACCACCTGCCTCAAAATCGTGGGCTCTGGTGATCCTCCCACTTTGACCTCCAACATGGCCAGGACGACGGGCACCTCAACCCTAGATCCCCTGTTTGGTTGGGTGCAGAAACTAGGTCTCCCTGCATGGCCCAGGCTGGCCTTGGGTTCCTGGGCTTCACCATACTCCCACCTTGGCCTCCCAGAGCACTGGGATTCCAAATGTGGGAGGCTGTGCCAGACCTTCTGGTTCATTTTTATGAAAGATTGAGGCTGGGCTCTGGGTCTTATCCCTGTCATTCCTGCACTTCAGGAGACTGAGGCCAGTGGCCAGCCTGAGTTGAGACCCACTCAGGGATCTCGGTGAGACTTCATCTCTACCCTCCACCCCAAATTATCCAGGCATGGTGATGCCTGCCTGTCATTCCTTTTCCTCATACAGCTGGGGGAAGGCTGGCAGAAGCACGGTGGGCCAAGGCTCTGGTAGCCAGAAGTGAGCCACTGCCCTCCATCCTGGGTGACCGAGTGAGAAATGAA
>NW_007163914.1:0-2494 GCF_000164805.1 Carlito syrichta
AAAAGGGGGAAATTGTCACAAAGAAGAGCCAGTCACCAAGACACCAATCACAGGAAAAAGTCATATATTGGGGCATTCATCACAATGCAAGAATAGTCACTAGGGTGTCCATAATGGATGAGGACAAGTCACTAGGACCAATAATAGAGGAGGACCAGCGACTGTGGTACCTCTCAGAGTCATGCCAGTCACAAGGGCACCTATAGTTAAACTCAGTCACTTGGACACTCATCATAGAAGCCTACTTACTTGGGCAACCTTTTCAAAGGAGATGTAATCACTGGGACAAGCATCACAGAAAGACAGCCATTGGGGCACCTATCACAAAGGACAGTTTGTCACTGATGCACACGTCACTGATGTGCAACAGTCACAAAAGCATCCATCACAGTGGAGGGTCATTCACTGTGACACCTATTAGAAAAGGCTCATTCACTGTGGCTCCAATCCCAGAGTAGAGCCAGTAACTGGCACAAACATCACAGTGAAGGCAAATTCAGTGTGGTACCCATCAAAGAGGAGGACTAGTCACTGGAAAATCCATTATACATGAGGCACAGTCACAGGGGCATTTATCACAGAATAGAATCGGTCACTAATACACTCAAAAGAGGAAGGTCAGTCACTTGGGTACCCATCACAGAGTAGGGCTAGTCACTGGGATATCAATTATGGAGGAATTCGAGTTACTGTTAGCACACATCTAATAAGAGGGGTAGTCATTGGGGTACCCAATTTGGAGGAGGGCCAGTATGTGGGGTACCAATCTGAGAGGAGTCTCATCAATGGAGCAGCAAATTTGGAGGATACCTAGACACTGAGACACACATCAGAGATGAAGGCCAGTCATTGGGGCACCCATTTTAAAGGAGGCCCAGAAACTGGGACAACCAACTCAAAAGGTGGCTAGTCGCTGAGACACCATCAAAGAAGATGGACAGTTATTTGGTCACCAAACATAAAAAGGTCCAGTCACTGGGACACCCAGTGTAGAGAAGGCCCAATCACTGTGACATGTATCAAATAGGAGACCTAGGTACTCAGACATCCATCATGTGTGAAGGCCAGTCACTGGGGCACCGATCACAGTAGAAACCCAGTCACTGAGATACACCTGATGGAGAAGACCCAGCCACAGCGACACCAATCACAAAGGAAAGCCAGTCAATGTGCTACCTATTATGGAGGAAGTCCTGTAAGTGGGTCATCTAACACAGAGGAGGGGTAGTTGAGGGGCAACCATTATGGATGAGCACCAGTGACTGGGGACCCAATTACAGAGGAGACCCAGGTACTGGGGCACCCAGAAAGTGAAGAACCAGTCACTGGGGCAACATTTGTTTTGCATGCCCAGTCACTGGAGCAATCATCACAGAAGAAAGTCAGGCACTGAGACAAATTCACTTAGGTTAGCCAGGTAGTGGGGCACTAATCACTAAGCAGGGCTAGCCACTGTTGAACCCAACACCAAGGAGAGCAGTCACTAGGGTACCCACCACAGATGAGTTCCAGTTATTGGGAATCTATTACAGAGAAAAAGCAGTCACTGGGGCATCCATGAGAGATAAGGAATAGTCACTGAGACAATAATTATGAAGGAAGCCTGATGACAGGTACACCCATCACAGAGGAGAACTAATCACTGGTTCACCAATTATGGAGAAGATCCAGTCACTGTGGCACCCATCCAGAGGAGTGTTAGTCACTGGGGGACTCATAATATATAAAGAGCAGTCAAGGGGGTTCAAATCACAGGAGGCCCAGTCAATAGGAAACACATAATGAATAAGGCCCAGTCACAAAGACACCAATTACAAAGGAGGACCATCCAATGTACACCCCTTTTGGAAGAGACTCAGTAAGTGGGAACCACATAACAGAAAAGAATTAGCCACAGGGACAACCATTATGCAGGAATTCCAGTCACTGGGATACTCATCACAAAGGAGAGTCAGTCTCTTTTAATACATTATGGAGGAGGGCAATCACTGAGTCATTCATTACAGCGTCTACTTATTGGGACACCCATCAGGAGAACTAGTCACTGGGACAATCATCAATGATAAGATCCAGTGACTGGGGCCTGCATCGCAGAGGAGAGCCAGTCACTGGTACATCCATAACCAAGGAAAGAAAGTCACTGAGACACACATCACAGATAAGGTCAGTCCCTTAGCTTCCTATCACAGAGGGTAGTCAGTCACTGGGGCACACTTTAGAAGAGTTCAATGAGTCTCTGATCACACAGGAACCAGAAATTAGGACAGTCATCAGAGAGCAGGCAAAATCAGTGTGGGACACATGAGAGAGGAGGTCTAGTCACTGGGGTACCAACAACAGAGGAAGAACAGTCACTTAGGTACCTATCACTGAGGAAGATTAGTCACTGAGGAACCAAGGGCAGAGGAAGGAAAATCACTGGGGAACCCATTAGGAGGAATCCCAGTCACTGTTGCATGAATCACAGAGAAGGACTGGTCATTTTGAATCCATC
>NW_007163915.1:0-808 GCF_000164805.1 Carlito syrichta
TTGTCTACTCTTTTTTTTACTTAAAAAATGGTTACAATTCAAGGTTGGACATAGAAATGGTCATCATGCAGGAAATTATTTTTAAGAATTGTATAACACTCCAATGATAACTTCATTTCCTTTAATACGTTGGAATACAGGGTATAATTCTGCCTTTAAAATGGACAACTACAGTGTTTCTCCCATAAATTCTGAATGCTTTATTCTGCCTAAATTGAAACTTGTTGAGATTTCAGATCTATATCATTCTTAGAAAACTGATTCTTGAGATTCAGTGTACCTAAGAGCTATTCAAAAGGAAGAATGCATAGTAATTCCAAAACATTTTAGAAAATAAAAGAGTATCATAATATAATACAGCTTTTTTCAATCTTAAAATTTGTGTAAATTTCCATGGTGCACTCCGTTTTTTCTGCTTGTTAATTTTGATTAAATGTTACAGAGGTGCAATCCTTGGAGAGAAGTAATCACATTCCCTTTATATTTTAACACAATTTTTACTTTTAAAAGAGTATTTTCATTGAATCCCCTAGTATTTTCTCTACGTAAGACATAATGCTGTACTCTGCAACAAAGTATCCGATTAATATGATACTTTTAATCTCCAACCATTCAAAATGAGGCACACAGAAAAAACAGAATTTGGGGGTCAATATGTATAAACCAAAATACCATGGAGATGTACAAAATAGTAAGTATTTGGGGTCAGCATTAGTTTAAAAATTTAGATAATTGGAAATTCTGGAAAATTGATTATGATCTTAGCAAAAGCAAAGTTTAAGTCTTGTAGGGAAAACTGCACAAAGTC
>NW_007163916.1:0-769 GCF_000164805.1 Carlito syrichta
AATAGCTGTATTAAATTATGATACTGTTTTGTTGTCTAAAATTTTTAAGCTTTATCCTGTATTCTGTTTTCTGAATAGCACTTAGGTACACTGATCCTCAAGCTTGAGTTATCTAAGGATGATATACCTGTTGATTCTCAACAAGCCAATTTATGCAGAATGAAATATTCGGCTTTATGTTAGAATCACTCTAGTTGTCCATGTGAAAGCAATATTATACCATGAAAAAGGAAAAGGAGTTATCTTTGGAGTATTATACACTTATTGAATATCAATCCCTACATAATGAATATTTCTATATCCAACCCTGAATTGTAATCTTTAAACTAAAAAAATATATAAAATAGGATAAAACAGAGTCATCTGCACGTTTTACAGCTTTCATTTATTTAATTTTTTTAAAAATGTGGAGTACAATTCAGAATTAGATATACAAACATTAATTATGCAGGGTCCCTGGTTGATGAGTTATGGCCCTCCCTCTGTTTCAAGTATCGCTCCACTTCCAATCTAACTGCTTCCCCTAAAAGATTTCCACTACTGCCAATCACTTTCTTACAGCACTATAATTGATCAAGTTCAGCTCATGAGGGAGAACATATGGAACTCTGTTATTTGTCTATGATAAGTCACTGAGAATGACCTACCTCATATCAATCCAAATTTCTGCAATATCCCTTTATCTATCCTTATTTATGGCTGCATAACATTCCATTTTGTGTATATACCACATTTATATTATCCATTCCAGCTTTGATGGGCACCATGG
>NW_007163917.1:0-516 GCF_000164805.1 Carlito syrichta
TAATTAGCACAATTGTCACTTGGTGTGGTTAGTGGGGTTGTTAACTTTGTCAGTGTGCCCTGTCCATACCAGGCTGTGAATAAGTTTTTCCATATCCATGTGGCACACTCATAACCTATTTCAGAATAATACCTGTTTATAAATAAATTAGGACTGGTTTGATGCTATCATCACTTGTGTAGTTTTTGAATCTATTGTACCTATTTGATGGAATTAGATATCTTTTTTTTTTTTTTTTTTTTATGAGTTGGAGTCTCACTCTGTCGCCCAGACTGGAGTGCAGTGGCCGCTCCCGGCCACCGCAGCCTCGACTTGCTGGGCTCCGGTTATCCTTCCGCCTCAGCCTTCCGAGTAGCCGGAATTACAGGCATGCGCTACCCCGCCCGGCTGATTTTTTGATTTATTGTAGAGATGAGGTCTCGCTGCCCAGGCGGGTCTTGAACCCGCGGATTCAGGCAATCCACTCACCTCAGCCTCCCAAAGGCGCGGGATTACAGGCTGAGCCACCGAGCCCGG
>NW_007163918.1:0-1590 GCF_000164805.1 Carlito syrichta
CTATGAAATTAATTGGTGAACTTTTCCTCTGTACATATTAATCTCTTTCCTGAGCCCATCTCACCCACCATCTAACTGCACAAAGTGAACACTGATCTCATTGCCTCCTGGAGCATTCTGTGTTTTCATCATTTTTTCTCATTTCTCACCCTTGAATAAAGGGGTTTCTGTTCTCATAAGTAGGTCTCCATAAAAACCATAACTTGCCTGAAAGGTTAATAATTATTTTCCACCATTTAAACAAGAAGTTTGTCCTTGCAACTTTATAATAAAACCTGGTTTACCTGAAAGATGGAAGTGAAGATCCCAAGAAAACTCTAGGGACTAAACTGGGGATTCTAGTCTTTTAAACTGACTTGAATCTACCTTTGGTATGATAATTTGCATGAATATACAAAGATATTACGATAAGATAATTTTCTTTTAATTTTAATTTATATAGAATAATTTAGCAGTAGAAAAACAGAGACTATAATTTGATAATTCTCACCATCATAGTTTTTTCCTTCATATTATATAGTTTCAAGGACCAATAAAGTTTACATATTACTAAAAAATAAAAAGTGTTGGTCGGGGCAAGATGGCGACCTGGCAACCCGGTGTCTGAAGCCCTCTGCAAGGGAGATCTGCAGTGGGTCTCTGACTCTCGCCCCCGGGAGGCTGGGGACCCCAGCATTGCAGCCTACTCCTCAAACAGAGCTCGGCCATCGCTATCACTGGAACATCGCAAGGACTGGACATTTTTACTGCATCGTCCTCTCCTGCTGCTGCCGCAGCCCCTACCCCCACCAGCACTCCCGCCGCCGCCGCCGCCGCGTCGCGCGCGCGCGCCCGCCGCGGCCTCTGGCACGGGTAGCTCATCACAACCCGGCCGGAGGAGATCCACACCAAACCCTTCAGGGAAGATCTGCTAGGATCGCTGCCACCGCTCCTGCGACAGAGACTGCCCTGCCCACCCGGCGTGGGCCTCCTGTTGCCTGCTCGGAGGCAGGCAGCCATCTTGTTCCTGTCCGGCCCCACCCCCTCTGGGGCGAGCAGATGAGATAGCACCACCTGCTGGCAATTCAAGGTAACAACACCGAAACGGGAGAAACAACCTTGATAAAGACATAGACCAAACTTCTGAACCGAGGTTAATCTGAACTGTCCTTCACAGCAGATCAGGGGAACTGACCCTAACTGCAAACTAATTTACCAGCTTGAAAAAAAAACGAGAAATCAGACCTGAAAGGACATTGGACTTAAACGAAATGTCTCAGAGTGTGCTTCATTGATTCTATTAGTTTAATGACTTAATTCTATTCCTACTGTATTGTTCCCTTTTTTCTCTTTTCCTTTTCCTTTTCTTCTCTTTTCTTCTGTCTGTAAACCATGTCTTTGTATAGAGGAACAGCACACTTATAAGGTGGTTGGATAGCTGGTATGTTAGCATCACTATATGTTTTATTTTTGTTTGTATGAGAGTTGGCTCGACTGTAACTGTGGTCTATTGTTTTTATCTGTTTCAGTATAGGCCTCTCTCTCTATTTGTTGGCACACTCATTTGTTTCCCCCCTTACTCCTCTATCTCTCCACTCCCCTCTTCAACCG
>NW_007163919.1:0-759 GCF_000164805.1 Carlito syrichta
AGACTGTCCTGCCCACCCGGCATGGGGATCCTGTTGCCTGCTCGGAGGCAGGCAGCCATCTTGTTCCTGTCCGGCCCCACCCCCTCTGGGGTGAGCAGATGAGATAGCACCACCTGCTGGCGATTCAAGGTAACAACACCGAAACGGGAGAAACAAGCTTGATAAAGACATAGACCAAACTTCTGAACCGAGGTTAATCTGAACTGTCCTTCACAGCAGATCAGGGGAACTGACCCTAACTGCAAACTAATTTACCAGCTTGAAAAGAAAACTAGAAATCAGACCTGAAAGGACATTGAACTTAAACAAAATGTCTCAGAGTGTGCTTCATTGATTCTATTAGTTTAATAACTTAATTCTATTCCTACTGTATTGTTCCCTTTTTTCTCTTTTCCTTTTCCTTTTCTTCTCTTTTCTTCTGTCTGTAAACCATGTCTTTGTGTAGAGGAACAGCACACTAATAAGGTGGTTGGATAGCTGGTATGTTAGCATCACTATATGTTTTATTTTTGTTTGTATGAGAGTTGGCTCGACTGTAGCTGTGGTCTATTGTTTTTATCTGTTTCAGTATAGGCCTCTCTCTCTATTTGTTGGCACACTCATTTGTTTTCCCCCTTACTCCTCTATCTCTCCACTCCCCTCTTCAACCCACCATCTGCTCCATTCTCTCCCCTCTGCTAACCACATTTTATTTCAGGGAGTAAACCTACAGCCCCACTGCATGGACAGATTTCAGGCAGTGGGAAGTGGGTTCCACAT
>NW_007163920.1:0-6752 GCF_000164805.1 Carlito syrichta
GCATAAATTCCCCAAGAACTTTAAGGTGAGCATGCATTGTGGTTCAAATTGGAATCAAATTAAAATAAGTTTACTTTGTTTTTATATTAAGGATGTGGAGTACAATCAGGATTGAGTATACAAACATTGATTATGCAGGTACTCTTGTTGATGATGTGTGCCACTCCCTCCACTAGCAGAAAATAAGTTTACTTTTGAAATATATGTATGTATAATTAACCTCTTCTCAAGTTGTTTAACTGATAGGTTGCTTATGATTTTCTTTTTATAAATAACTTACAAGATATTTCTAAGGTGTTATATGAGTAAAAGCAATGTTAGCTACTATAACAACCTTGATAATTTCAATAATTTAACACAAGAGTTTTTTATTTTCAGAATTTTTTTGCATGAATGTTCCTGATGGACATGGAGTTGCTGCTTCTCCAAACTGACAGAGGCTGTGCCAGGTTTCCAGAATGGCAGAATCGTTCCGAGTGTTGTCCTTTGTCTCTTCCCCACACTCCCACATCACCTAGGAGAAATTATAATTGGCCCTGGAACTGGGTGGAACTCAGTCACATCGACAAATTCAATTGAAAGGGAAACTGGAATATGTAGTCCAACAGTATGCCCAGGAAAAAGAGAAAGTGGCATTTTAGGGTGTACTACTGATGACCAAAGTATTAAAAGATATCAATTTTTAGAAAGTTTTAATAGGTCATTACTTTGTAATATAAACCATATAAAGTGTATGTTCTTTCTTTATAATTTATGCACATTCTACTCTTACCCATTAGTTTTACAGCATTATTAGAAGCATTATAATTGTACATAGTTATAGGGTACATTTTGATGCACTAGCTGTCTCAGACTCCTGGCCTCAAGAAATCCTTCTGCCTCAGCCTCTCCAAAAGCTGGGATTACAGGCATGAGCCACTGCACTGGTGGTATATAATGCTGTGTAAATGATCAAGACACTTAGCATGACTATCACCCATGTATTTCTCATTTCTTTGTAGTGAGAACATTCAAAAGCTTCTCTTTAGCATCACTTTCTTATTGCAATATGGGGTGGAAAGTGTATCATAGCCAGAGAAGATTTTGACTGGGGATCACAGGATCTCAAACTATATTTGTAAGTTATAGCTGTATGAACAGTAAGTCCCCTGCATATGAACCTTCAAGTTGCAAACTTTCAAAAAATGCAAATGTGATGCCAGTCCCTTTATGTCAACTGTTGTACTATACTACTGTACTTTTCAAGGTACTTTGCTAGAAGATTTAAAATGTTTTATTTTTTGTGTTTTTATGTATTATTTTTGTAAAAAGTATTATAAACCTATTATAGTACAGTACTGTATAGTTGATTGTGTTAGTTGGGTAATTAGGCTAACTTTGTTGGATGTACAGTTAAATATACTTATGAATGCACTCTTAAAATGGAACTCTTATGAATGCACTCTTATGAACTCTTATGAATGCATTCTTAAAATGGAGTATGTAGGGAACTTACTGTATAGACGTATGCAAATGACTGCCAAGAAGAATACCTGAGGACTCTACTTCTGCTGAAGAAGCCTCTTGCTGTTCCTAAGTATCTACTCTTACAGAAAAGTAGTCTTGCTGTTACAGTGTTTGCATTAGCTGAGATGGCAAGAATTCTTCTCTGTAAACCAGAGAATTCAATGTTAATGGTGTTACCTTACTATCATGGTTTAGGTTTGATTCTATTGCAGAGTAGCCAAATTTGTTTTTGCAAAAATCTAGAGTAATTTGCAAAAAATGAAGACTTGCCCATTCCTTAAATTCTAATATGGGAATAAATAAATAAGAAAAATAAATAAGAAAAATAAATAAATAAATAAATAAATGAGGCCATATATTTCTGAGAGAAAATAAAGGAGAGCCTATTGTCATTGTAACTTTACCTATATAAATTTGCTTATTTTACTTTGAAAAGTCATAATTAATATTTCCATTGATATTATTCAATACCTGGAAATAATTTTTTTCATAATCAGTGTATATTACCAGTAGTAAATGAAAGCAGTAGATTGATTATTTACTGTCAAAAATCTTCCTTGATATTTTTGTGGGTCAACGACCCGTTTTTTTCCTTTCACTTCCATATTAGTCAATGCAGAAATAGGTTAAATTTATTGTATCAATTTCTTTACAATTTAGGCAAGATTGAGGAATAGATAAAATGTCAATGTTCACATCAGAGTTGAAGCTGATCTCAAATTTGAGAGAGTATATTTCTAGTCCAATTCCTCATTTTCTTGTAAGGAATTATGTTGAATGACTCTCACATAATGAATTTTGTCTTTTTTCCTCTCTCACATCAAATAGTATGTATCACACTTTATTTTTACATATTCAAAAGTACTTTAATATTATATTAATGTTATTAACATAAATATGCAGTATTTTTCATGTCTTTAAATGGGGATTAGAGATAGGAGAGTATACGTAAAAGAAGGAAAAGAAAAATTTCAGGTAATTATTTAATTTTTTTAAATTTTATTTTATTTTAAAATTGTGGGGAACAATTCAAAGTTATGTACACAAATACCCATTGTGCAGGCTCCCTTTTTGATGAGGTGTGCACCCCCTTCTCCGGATAGATTCTCGACTACTGTCGATCTCACGTCCCCACACCCCCCTGCAATTTCCCACTACTGTCAATCCTTTTTCTCCATTACTATGGTAGTTATTCAAGATCCACTTATGAGTGAGAACACGTGATACTCAGTTCTTTGTTTCTTGGAAAGATCACTCAGTATTATAGACTCTAATTCCATCCAGGTTGCTGCAAAATTCATGATTTTGTTTTTTATGGATGTGCAATATTCCATTGGGTATATGTACCACATTTTAAAAATTCAGTCCACTTTTGATGGGCAGCACAGTTGGTCCCATGTTCTTGCTATTGTGAACAATGCTGTGATAAACATAAGCATGCAGGTATCTTTTTCTTTTTAAGAGTGATTTGAGTTCTTCCAGGTATATTCCCAGTAGGGGGCTTCTGGGATCATATGGAAGGTCAGTTTTGAGAACTTTTAGGAATCACCACACTGTTTTCCACAAAGGCTGTATTAGTTTACATTCCCACCAAGAGTGTAGAAGTGTTCCCTTTTTGCCACATCCTCTCTAGCATCTGTTATTTTTTGAGTTATTGATGTTGGACATTCTGACTAGAGTTGGGTGGTATCTCAGTGTAGTTTTTTTTTTTTTTGTTTTGTTTTTTGTTTTGTTTTTTTTTTTTTTTGAGTTGGAGTCTCACTCTGTCGCCCAGACTGGAGTGCAGTGGCCGCTCCCGGCCACCACAATCTCGCCTGCTGGGCTCCGGCGATCCTTCCGCCTCAGCCTTCCAAGTAGCTGGAATTACAGGCATGCGCTACCACGCCCGGCTGATTTTTTGATTTATTGTAGAGATGAGGTCTCGCTGCCCAGGCGGGTCTCGAACCCGCGGGCTCAGGCAATCCACTCACCTCAGCCTCCCAAAGGCGCGGGATTACAGGCTGAGCCACCGAGCCCGGCTTCAGTGTAGTTTTAATGTGCATTTCTTTGATGACTAGTGAGGCTTAACATTTTTTTCACGTATCTGTTGGCTGCTCGTACCTCTTCTTTTGAGAACTTTCTATTGATATCTTTTTCTTTTCTTTTCTTTTTGAGTTGGAGTCTCACTCTGTCACCCAGACGGGAGTGCAGTGGCCGCTCCTGGCCACCAGAGCCTTGACTTGCTGGGCTCCAGCGATCCTTCTGCCTCAGCCTTCCGAGTAGCCAGAATTACAGGCATACACTACCATGCCCGGCTAATATTTGATTTATTGTAGAGATGAGGTCTCGCTGCCCAGGTGGGTCTCGAACCCGTGGGCTCAGGCAATTCACTCACCTCAGCCTCCCAAAGGCACGGGATTACAGGCTGAGCCAGGGAGCCCGGCTTCTATTGATATCTTTTGCCCACTTTGTAATGGGACTGTTTTTTTTTTCTTTTCTTTGCAGCACATTTGAGTTCCTTGTAGATCCTAAATGTTAGGTCTTTGTCAGACATGGAATTGGCAAATATTTTTTTCTACACTGTGAGCAGTCTCCCTGCTCTCTTGGTGGTTTCTTTGGTTTTGCAGAAGCTTGTCAGTTTGTTGAGGTCCCACCTGTCTATCTTATCTCTTTATGGCTTGGGCACTTCGCGTTTTGATTGGGAATTGATTGCCAGTTCCAACTTTCATAAGAGTGTCTCCTGTATGTTCTAAGGTTCTTACAGTTTGAGGTTTTACATTTAGGTCTCTGATCCATTTAGAGTTGATTTTTGTGTATGGGGATAGGTAGAGGTCCTGTTGCAATCTTCTGTATGTGGTCAGTCAATTTTCCCAGCACCATTACTGAATAGGTTCTCGTCACCCCAGTGATTGGTAGTGGAGGCTTTGTCAAAAATGAGTTGGTTCAGAAATTGAGGTTTTGCTTCTGGAATCTCAGTTCTATTCATTTGGTCTATATGCCTGTTCTTGTACCAGTACCAGGCTGTTTTGATTATTTTAGCTTTATAGTAAAGTTTAAAGTCTGGGAATGTGATACCTCCTGATTTTTTTATTTTCTGAAGATTGTTTTGGCTATTCTTGGTTGTTTATGTCTCCATATGAATTCCTGTATTGTTGTTTCTAGGTCAAAGAAGAATGTTGCTGGTAATTTGCTGGGTATTGCATTAAATCTATAGATTGCCTTAGGTAGAGTGGACATCTTAACAATGTTGATTCTTCCAATCCATGAGCATGGAATATTTTTCCACTTGTTTGTGACACCTTTGATTTCTTTGAGCAGTGTTTTGTAGTTTTCTTTATAAAGGTCTTTCACATCTCTGGTTAGGAAGATGCCAAGGTATTTCTTTTTTTCGTTCTTTTTTTTGTGGCTATTGTGAATGAAATTGTGCTTTTTATTTGGGTTTCTGTGTGTTTATTATTGGTGTATAGACATATAATTGTCTTTTGCACATTTATTTTACACCCTGAGACTTTGCCAAAGTCTTTTATCACTGCAAGGAGGTTTTTGATAGATTCTCTTGAGTTTTCAAGGTATGGAATCGTGCCATTTGCAAACAGGGATAATTCAATTTCCTCTTTTCCTATTTGGATACCTCTGATTGCCTTTTCTACTCTGCTGATCTAGCTAGAACTTCCAAAACTATGTTGAACAGGAGGGCTGAGAGTGGGCATCCTTGTATTGTCCCAGTTTTCAGGGGAAATGGTTCCAATATCTGTTCATTTAGCAGTATGCTGGCTGTGGTTTCTCATAGATGACTCTTACTATTTTGAGGTGTGTTGCATCTATGCTTACATGTTCGAGGGTTCTTAGCAAGAAGGGGTGCTGAATTTTATCAAAAGGTTTTCTACATCTAATGATATAATCATGTGGTTTTTGTTTTTATATCTGTTGATGTATTTAATTACATTTATGGTCTTACGAATGTTGAACCAGCCTGGCATACTGGGGATGAAGCCTAATTGGTCATGGTGGATGATTTTTTATATGTATTATTGAATCCGGTTTGCTAGGATCTTGTTGAGAATTTTAGCATCTATGTTCATCAGGGAGAGTTCTCTTTCTTTGTTGAATCTTTACTTGGCTTGGGTATCAATGTCACGTTAGCTTTATAAAATGATTTGGGGAGAGTTCCATCTTTCTCACTCACCTGGAATACTTTCAATAGGATTGGTATCAGTTCCTCCATGTATGTTTTGTAGAATTCTGCTGAAAAGGCATCTGGTCCAGGGCTTGTTTTGTTGGTAGTTTTTTTATGACATAGTCTATTTCCTGGGTTGTAATTGGTCTATTTAGTGTTTCAATTTCTTCTTGTTTCAACCTAGGGAGGTTGTTTCATGTCAGAAAGTCCTACATTTCCTTTCAGTTTTCAAGTTTGTTTCCGTATATGTATACATAGCAGTTCATGATAATGTTTTGCATTTTTTTTACTCAATATTTTTTATTATGATATTGTGGGGTACACTTAAGGGTTAGGTATACAAATATGCTTCGTTCAGGCACCCTTGTTGATAAGAGGTGTCTCCCCATCCCCAGACAGATATTTACTGCCATTAATCCCATCTCCCTTCTCCTCCCCACCATAGTTTCCCACCACTGTCAGTCACTTTCTTAAAGTATTACGTTGGAGGTTCAAGGTCCACTATATGAGTGAGAACATGTGATACTCAGAGCTTTGTTTCTGTGAGAGGTCACTCAGTATTATAGACTCTAGCTCCATCCAGGTTGCTGCGAAATTCATGATTTTGTTCTTTTTTATGGCTGCGTAGTATTCCATCATGTATATGTGCCACATTTTGTTAATACAGTCCTCTTTTGATGGGCAGCATGGTTGCTTCCAGGTTCGTGCTATTGTGAACAATGCTGCGATAAACATACGTGTGCAGGCATCTTTTCTATACAGTGACTTGAGTTCTTCAGGGTATATTCCCAGTTGGGGGATTGTGGGGTCATACGGGAGGTCAATATTTAGAGCTTTTAGGAATTGCCATACTGTTTTCCACAGAGGTTTCACTAGTTTGCACTCACACCAACAGTGTAGAGGTGTTCCCTTTTTGCCACACCCTCTCCAGCAATTGTTATTTTTTGAGTTATTGATAATTGCCATTCTGACTGGAGTTAGGTGGTATCTCAGAGTTGTTTTGATTTGCATCTCCCTGATGATTATGAGGTAGAACATTTTGTCATGTGTCTGTTGGCTGCTCGGATGTCTTCCTTTGAAAAGTGTCTGT
>NW_007163921.1:0-2942 GCF_000164805.1 Carlito syrichta
TTATTGTAGAGATGAGGTCTCGCTTCCCAGGCGGGTCTCGAACCCGTGGGCTCAGGCAATTCACTCACCTCAGCCTCCCAAAGGCACGGGATTACAGGCTGAGCCAGGGAGCCCAGCTTCTATTGATATATTTTGCCCACTTTGTAATGGGACTGTTTTTTTTTCTTTTCTTTGCAGCACATTTGAGTTCCTTGTAGATCCTAAATGTTAGGTCTTTGTCAGACATGGAGTTGGCAAATATTTTTTTCTACACTGTGAGCAGTCTCCCTGCTCTCTTGGTGGTTTCTTTGGTTTTGCAGAAGCTTGTCAGTTTGTTGAGGTCCCACCTGTCTATCTTATCTCTTTATGGCTTGGGCACTTCGGGTTTTGATCGGGAATTGATTGCCAGTTCCAACTTTCATAAGAGTGTCTCCTGTATGTTCTAAGGTTCTTACAGTTTGAGGTTTTACATTTAGGTCTCTGATCCATTTAGAGTTGATTTTTGTGTATGGGGATAGGTAGAGGTCCTGTTGCAATCTTCTGTATGTGGTCAGTCAATTTTCCCAGCACCATTTACTGAATAGGTTCTCGTCACCCCAGTGATTGGTAGTGGAGGCTTTGTCAAAAATGAGTTGGTTCAGAAATTGAGGTTTTGCTTCTGGAATCTCAGTTCTATTCATTTGGTCTATATGCCTGTTCTTGTACCAGTACCAGGCTGTTTTGATTATTTTAGCTTTATAGTAAAGTTTAATGTCTGGGAATGTGATACCTCCTGATTTTTTTATTTTCTGAAGATTGTTTTGGCTATTCTTGGTTGTTTATGTCTCCATATGAATTCCTGTATTGTTGTTTCTAGGTCAAAGAAGAATGTTGCTGGTAATTTGCTGGGTATTGCATTAAATCTATAGATTGCCTTAGGTAGAGTGGACATCTTAACAATGTTGATTCTTCCAATCCATGAGCATGGAATATTTTTCCACTTGTTTGTGACACCTTTGATTTCTTTGAGCAGTGTTTTGTAGTTTTCTTTATAAAGGTCTTTCACATCTCTGGTTAGGAAGATGCCAAGGTATTTCTTTTTTTCGTTCTTTTTTTTGTGGCTATTGTGAATGAAATTGTGCTTTTTATTTGGGTTTCTGTGTGTTTATTATTGGTGTATAGACATATAATTGTCTTTTGCACATTTATTTTACACCCTGAGACTTTGCCAAAGTCTTTTATCACTGCAAGGAGGTTTTTGATAGATTCTCTTGAGTTTTCAAGGTATGGAATCGTGCCATTTGCAAACAGGGATAATTCAATTTCCTCTTTTCCTATTTGGATACCTCTGATTGCCTTTTCTACTCTGCTTGATCTAGCTAGAACTTCCAAAACTATGTTGAACAGGAGGGCTGAGAGTGGGCATCCTTGTATTGTTCCAGTTTTCAGGGGAAATGGTTCCAATATCTGTTCATTTAGCAGTATGCTGGCTGTGGTTTCTCATAGATGACTCTTACTATTTTGAGGTGTGTTGCATCTATGCCTACATGTTCGAGGGTTCTTAGCAAGAAGGGGTGCTGAATTTTATCAAAAGGTTTTCTACATCTAATGATATAATCATGTGGTTTTTGTTTTTATATCTGTTGATGTATTTAATTACATTTATGGTCTTACGAATGTTGAACCAGCCTGGCATACTGGGGATGAAGCCTAATTGGTCATGGTGGATGATTTTTTATATGTATTATTGAATCCGGTTTGCTAGGATCTTGTTGAGAATTTTAGCATCTATGTTCATCAGGGAGAGTTCTCTTTCTTTGTTGAATCTTTACTTGGCTTGGGTATCAATGTCACGTTAGCTTTATAAAATGATTTGGGGAGAGTTCCATCTTTCTCACTCACCTGGAATACTTTCAATAGGATTGGTATCAGTTCCTCCATGTATGTTTTGTAGAATTCTGCTGAAAAGGCATCTGGTCCAGGGCTTGTTTTGTTGGTAGTTTTTTTTATGTCATAGTCTATTTCCTGGGTTGTAATTGGTCTATTTAGTGTTTCAATTTCTTCTTGTTTCAACCTAGGGAGGTTGTTTCATGTCAGAAAGTCCTGCATTTCCTTTCAGTTTTCAAGTTTGTTTCCGTATATGTATACATAGCAGTTCATGATAATGTTTTGCATTTTTTTTACTCAATATTTTTTATTATGATATTGTGGGGTACACTTAAGGGTTAGGTATACAAATATGCTTCGTTCAGGCACCCTTGTTGATAAGAGGTGTCTCCCCATCCCCAGACAGATATTTACTGCCATTAATCCCATCTCCCTTCTCCTCCCCACCATAGTTTCCCACCACTGTCAGTCACTTTCTTAAAGTATTACGTTGGAGGTTCAAGGTCCACTATATGAGTGAGAACATGTGATACTCAGAGCTTTGTTTCTGTGAGAGGTCACTCAGTATTATAGACTCTAGCTCCATCCAGGTTGCTGCGAAATTCATGATTTTGTTCTTTTTTATGGCTGCGTAGTATTCCATCATGTATATGTGCCACATTTTGTTAATACAGTCCTCTTTTGATGGGCAGCATGGTTGCTTCCAGGTTCGTGCTATTGTGAACAATGCTGCGATAAACATACGTGTGCAGGCATCTTTTCTATACAGTGACTTGAGTTCTTCAGGGTATATTCCCAGTTGGGGGATTGTGGGGTCATACGGGAGGTCAATATTTAGAGCTTTTAGGAATTGCCATACTGTTTTCCACAGAGGTTTCACTAGTTTGCACTCCCACCAACAGTGTAGAGGTGTTCCCTTTTTGCCACACCCTCTCCAGCAATTGTTATTTTTTGAGTTATTGATAATTGCCATTCTGACTGGAGTTAGGTGGTATCTCAGAGTGGTTTTGATTTGCATCTCCCTGATGATTATGAGGTAGAACATTTTGTCATGTGTCTGTTGGCTGCTCGGATGTCTTCCTTTGAAAAGTGTCTGT
>NW_007163922.1:0-3303 GCF_000164805.1 Carlito syrichta
CGACATACCCTCATGGAAATTGGAACTGGCATCCAATTCCTGAACAAAACTTGAAACCCACATGCCATAAGAGATAAGATAGACAAGTGGGACCTCATTAAACTGACAAGCTTCTGCAAAGCCAAAGAAACCATCAAGAGAGCAGGGAGACAGCCTACAGACTGGGAAAAAGTATTTGCCAACTCCAGGTCTGACAAAGGCTTAACATCTTGGATCTATAAGGAACTGAAATGTGCTGAAAAAAAAAAACCCATTATAAAATGGGCAAAAGATATGAACAGACACTTCTCAAAGGAAGACATCCGAGCAGCCAACAGACACATGACGAAATGTTCTACCTCACTAATCATCAGGGAGATGCAAATCAAAACCACTCTGAGATACCACCTAACTCCAGTCAGAATGGCAATTATCAATAACTCAAAAAATAACAATTGCTGGAGAGGGTGTGGCAAAAAGGGAACACCTCTACACTGTTGGTGGGAGTGCAAACTAGTGAAACCTCTGTGGAAAACAGTATGGCAATTCCTAAAAGCTCTAAATATTGACCTCCCGTATGACCCCACAATCCCCCTACTGGGAATATACCCTGAAGAACTCAAGTCACTGTATAGAAAAGATACCTGCACACGTATGTTTATCGCAGCATTGTTCACAATAGCAAGAACCTGGAAGCAACCATGCTGCCCATCAAAAGAGGACTGTATTAAGAAAATGTGGTACATATACATGATGGAATACTACGCAGCCATAAAAAAGAACAAAATCATGAATTTCACAGCAACTGGATGGAGCTAGAGTCTATAATACTGAGTGACCTCTCACAGAAACAAAGCTCTGAGTATCACATGTTCTCACTCATATAGTGGACCTTGAACCTCCAACGTAATACTTTAAGAAAGTGACTGACAGTGGTGGGAACTATAGTGGGGAGGAGAAGGGAGATGGGATTAATGGCAGTAAATATCTGTCTGGGGATGGGGAGACACCTCTTATCAACAAGGGTGCCTGAACGAAGCATATTTGTATACCTAACCCTTAAGTGTACCCCACAATATCATAATAAAAAATATTGAGTAAAAAAAATGCAAAACATTATCATGAACTGCTATGTATACATATACGGAAACAAACTTGAAAACTGAAAGGAAATGCAGGACTTTCTGACATGAAACAACCTCCCTAGGTTGAAACAAGAAGAAATTGAAACACTAAATAGACCAATTACAACCCAGGAAATAGACTATGTCATAAAAAAACTACCAACAAAACAAGCCCTGGACCAGATACCTTTTCAGCAGAATTCTACAAAACATACATGGAGGAACTGATACCAATCCTATTGAAAGTATTCCAGGTGAGTGAGAAAGATGGAACTCTCCCCAAATCATTTTATAAAGCTAACGTGACATTGATACCCAAGCCAAGTAAAGATTCAACAAAGAAAGAGAACTCTCCCTGATGAACATAGATGCTAAAATTCTCAACAAGATCCTAGCAAACCGGATTCAATAATACATATAAAAAATCATCCACCATGACCAATTAGGCTTCATCCCCAGTATGCCAGGCTGGTTCAACATTCGTAAGACCATAAATGTAATTAAATACATCAACAGATATAAAAACAAAAACCACATGATTATATCATTAGATGTAGAAAACCTTTTGATAAAATTCAGCACCCCTTCTTGCTAAGAACCCTCGAACATGTAGGCATAGATGCAACACACCTCAAAATAGTAAGAGTCATCTATGAGAAACCACAGCCAGCATACTGCTAAATGAACAGATATTGGAACCATTTCCCCTGAAAACTGGAACAATACAAGGATGCCCACTCTCAGCCCTCCTGTTCAACATAGTTTTGGAAGTTCTAGCTAGATCAAGCAGAGTAGAAAAGGCAATCAGAGGTATCCAAATAGGAAAAGAGGAAATTGAATTATCCCTGTTTGCAAATGGCACAATTCCATACCTTGAAAACTCAAGAGAATCTATCAAAAACCTCCTTGCAGTGATAAAAGACTTTGGCAAAGTCTCAGGGTGTAAAATCAATGTGCAAAAGACAATTATATGTCTATACACCAATAATAAACACACAGAAACCCAAATAAAAAGCACAATTTCATTCACAATAGCCACAAAAAAAAGAACGAAAAAAAGAAATACCTTGGCATCTTCCTAACCAGAGATGTGAAAGACCTTTATAAAGAAAACTACAAAACACTGCTCAAAGAAATCAAAGGTGTCACAAACAAGTGGAAAAATATTCCATGCTCATGGATTGGAAGAATCAACATTGTTAGATGTCCACTCTACCTAAGGCAATCTATAGATTTAATGCAATACCCAACAAATGACCAGCAACATTCTTCTTTGACCTAGAAACAACAATACAGGAATTCATATGGAGACATAAACAACCAAGAATAGCCAAAACAATCTTCAGAAAATAAAAAAATCAGGAGGTATCACATTCCCAGACTTTAAACTTTATTATAAAGTTAAAATAATCAAAACAGCCTGGTACTGGTACAAGAACAGGCATATAGACCAAATGAATAGAACTGAGATTCCAGAAGCAAAACCTCAATTTCTGAACCAACTCATTTTTGACAAAGCCTCCATTACCAATCACTGGGGTGACGAGAACCTATTCAGTAAATGGTGCTGGGAAAATTGACTGACCACATACAGAAGATTGCAACAGGACCTCTACCTATCCCCATACACAAAAATCAACTCTAAATGGATCAGAGACCTAAATGTAAAACCTCAAACTGTAAGAACCTTAGAACATACAGGAGACACTCTTATGAAAGTTGGAACTGGCAACCAATTCCCGATCAAAACCCGAAGTGCCCAAGCCATAAAGAGATAAGATAGACAGGTGGGACCTTAACAAACTGACAAGCTTCTGCAAAGCCAAAGAAACCACCAAGAGAGCAGGGAGACTGCTCACAGTGTAGAAAAAAATATTTGCCAACTCTATGTCTGACAAAGACCTAACATTTAGGATCTACAAGGAACTCAAATGTGCTGCAAAGAAAAGAAAAAAAAACAATCCCATTACAAAGTGGGCAAAAGATATCAATAGAAGCCAGGCTCCCTGGCTCAGCCTGTAATCCCGTGCCTTTGTGAGGCTGAGGTGAGTGGATGCCTGAGCCCACGGGTTCGTGACCTCATCTCTACAATAAATCAAATATTAGCCAGGCATGGTAGTGCATGCCTGTAATTCTGGCTACTCGGAAGGCTGAGGCAGAAGGATCGCCGGAGCCCAGCAAGTCAAAGCTGTGGTGGCCA
>NW_007163923.1:0-704 GCF_000164805.1 Carlito syrichta
GAGTTCCTTGTAGATCCAAGATGTTAAGCCTTTGTCAGACCTGGAGTTGGCAAATACTTTTTCCCAGTCTGTAGGCTGTCTCCTGCTCTCTTGATGGTTTCTTTGGCTTTGCAGAAGCATGTCAGTTTAATGAGGTCCCACTTGTCTATCTTATCTCTTATGGCATGTGGGTTTCAAGTTTTGCTCAGGAATTGGATGCCAGTTCCAATTTCCATGAGGGTATGTCCTTCATTTTCTCTAAGGTTCTTATGGTTTGAGGTTTTACATTTAGGTTCCTGATCCATTTAGAGTTAATTTTTGTGTATGGGGATAGATAAGGGTCCTGTATCAATCTTCTGCATGTGGTCAGCCAGTTTTCCCAGCACCATTTACTGAATAGATTCTCCTCTTCCCAGTGGTAGGTGGTGGAGTCTTTGTCGAAGATGAGTTGGTTGAGAAATTGAGGTTTTACTTCTGAAATCTCAATTCTATTCCATTGATTTATATGCCTGTTCCTGTACCAATACCAAGCAGTTTTGATGATTGTAACTTTATAATAAAATTTGAAGTCTGGTAATGTGATACCACCTGCTTTGTTTTTTTTTTTTTTGCTGAGGTTTGTTCTAGCTATTCTTGGTCGTTTGTGTTTCCATATGAATTCCTGTGTTGTTTTTTCTAGGTCTGAGAAGAATGTTGCTGGTAATTTGATGGGTATTGCATTAAAG
>NW_007163924.1:0-697 GCF_000164805.1 Carlito syrichta
CTCTATTTCAGGGTTTTAACGCTTATTTCAACATGTGGAGCCAGATCATTCTTTGTGGTGGAAGCTGTCCTGTGTATTGTAGGATGTTGAACCACATCCCTGGCCTCATCTCACTAGGTGCCAGTAGCATTCAACACCTTGTTATAGCAATATAAAAATGTCTCCACACATTACCAAGCATCCCCAGTGATAGGGAGGGGGTGGACTTGCTTCCTGTTGACGATCACTAGTCAATGTCTAGCAAACTTAGCATTGCCCTGTTGGCAAAACATGTTACCAGATACAGATACTGTTCTAATTGCATAACATCTTTAACAAATTTAAAGTGGCAAATGGAAAAGGCACAAGGGAAGAAATTTGGGAGAAACCATGTGCAAACTTCCAGGTGTCTCTTCTCCCTGGAGTAGCACAGATGCAATTAATTCTTCCAGCAATAGCCCATGAAAATATACATGAAGTGTTGTCAACGAGAGAAGTTCACCTGAGCCTCAGTGTCCAGGAATTGTACTGGGGGGTTGGTCACATCGGTATGCAGCACCTGCAGGACCTTAGGACCAGAGAGCAAAAGCGTATTCACCATATATTAAGCATTAGCTTGAACTCTCCAGTCAAACTGGTAATACAAAACCCAAACCCTCAGCATAATAAAACAATTTTCAATTGTGGCAGGTCACGTGCAGAGGCTCATGCCTATAAT
>NW_007163925.1:0-752 GCF_000164805.1 Carlito syrichta
GTGATGGGTACCAAAGTGACTGTCTCTCCTCTTTGACGAGTGTAGCAGGGACTGGTACTCCTTTTAGATGGGTGCTCCAGTTATTGACCTTCTTCTGCAACACTTGACCCAATAAGTGGCCATCCTTTGTTACGGGTGCCTCAGTGACTGGTTCTTTGTTTTTGGTGTCCCATTGACTGACCCTCATATGTTATGGATAACCCAGGGACAGGCATTCTCTGTGATGAGTAACCACATGTCTGGCCCTCCACTGTTATGGGTGTCCCAGTGACTGATCTCCCCTGTGATGGATGCCCCAGTGATTTGTCCTCTGTGATGGGTGTTCTAGTTTCTAAGTCTCCTCCATAATGGGTGTCTCAGTCACTAGTCCTCCATTGTGAAGGGTATCACAGTGTTTGGGCCCCCTTTATAATAGATGCTCCATTTTCTGGGTCTCTTTCATGTTTGGTGCCCCAGTGACTGTTCTTCCTTCAAAATGGGTGCCACAATGAATAGTCCTCCTTTGTAACAGCTGTCCACTCACTTTTTCTTTTGTGATAGTTGGCTGAGGGACTGGGTGTCCTCTAATTTGTGCACAGGTGTTGAGCCACTATCCATAATGGATGTGCTTGTGACTAACTCTCCGTTATGCTGGGTTACATGGTGACACGTCCTCCTCTGTGATAGGTGCCCAGTTGTAAGCCCCTTTTGGAATTGGTGCCCTAGTGACTGGGCCTCCTCTATAATGGGTGCCCCAGCGACTAGATTTCCCC
>NW_007163926.1:0-806 GCF_000164805.1 Carlito syrichta
AAGTTTCAATGTTGTTGTGTCTCAATGAATAAGAAACCTGGACAAGTAGTGAGCGGGAAGAACAGACAATTTGCAGAAAAGGTAAAATACACACAAAATTTATTGATTAAGTTTGCCATCCAATATGGGTGTGGTTTATGGCACCACCAATTATAATAGTAACATCAAAGACCACTGATCACAGATCACCCTAACAGATATAATACTTTAAAAGACTGAAATATTGTGAGAATTACCAAAACGCAAGCACAGATTTTTGTAAAAATGTGCCAAAAGACTTTTTCTACACAGGGTTGTTACAACCTTCAATTTGTGAAAAATGCAGTGCCTGCAAAGCACAATAAAATGAAAGATGTCCATATATATTTTTTGATTTGCCTTTAGTATCTCTTTTATATTTGTAATATGAACTGTGAATTTTTCAGTGTTCCTATAAATTGGATAGGAATAATCCCATTACAATTCTAAAGGACAGTTTATTAAATCTTAAACTTTTCAGATATTTTAACCACTATGTTCAGATCATGCAACTCTCTTGTTTTCTTATTTTCTCTCATCGTTATTGTCTAACTTGATAGTTCCTTGAATTAACCATTGTATTCTAATTTCACAGCCTTTTCCTATTTTCTTTCTGTATTGGCATAGGCCAATAAGCCAATTACCTCAATCTCTAAGTGCATCATCATTCATGCCAGACATTCAGGCAGCAGAAATATAATTATGGCCCCACTCAGGGGATTTTCAGTCAAATGTCAGATGAATTCTTAGGACTAACTCACCATATAAATAATGGAATAAATCTAGCA
>NW_007163927.1:0-781 GCF_000164805.1 Carlito syrichta
TTCCTTATTTTCTCTCATCGTTATTCTCTAACTTGATAGTTCCTGGACAGACCATTGTATTCTAATTTCACAGCCTTTTCCTATTTCCTTTCTGTATTGGCATAGGCCAATAAGCCAATTACCTCAATCTCTAAGTGCATCATCATTCATGCCAGACATTCAGGCAGCAGAAATATAATTATGGCCCCACTCAGGGGATTTTCAGTCAAATGTCAAATGAATTCTTAGGACTAACTCACCATATAAATAATGGAATAAATCTAGCATAACACACACCAAAACACATTAGAGGATAAATTTAAGGAGGGCATGAATTATTGATTCCTGTTGATCCGGGTCAACAAGAAAAAAAGGACTCACCCATAGCCTGTTCTCAATTCCTGTTTGCATGAATAAATATATTTCCTCAACCCCCACTGCCTTAGTGGGCTTCCCTCCGTAAAATCCTTCAGTGATTCCCCATTCTAATCTTTAACTTAACCTGACCTGTGCACTTATTAAATCCCCAGTCTCACTGGTCATTGTGCTCACTTCTCTAATGACACTTGAGTTTTATTGACTTAATTGCAATTCTCTGAATCTACCCTGCTTGCTCCCATTGCTACTTTTTGCTCAAGCTGTTTGCTCTGCCTGAGCTAACCTTGGTGTTCATTTTTGGCTGCTTAACTCTTTTTCCTTTTCCAAACTCAGCATACAAACTAGCAGTTCTGTGATGACATCCCTCAACCATACCCCTCTGGTCTAAATGTCTCTTCTCTGTTCATCATATGCTATGCGTCTT
>NW_007163928.1:0-702 GCF_000164805.1 Carlito syrichta
CACGAGGACCATTAGAATGGATTCATTTACCTGTGACTGCTAAAAGAATTTTAATAGCTTACCCCACTTATGCTGCTAAATTGATTAAAAAGGAAGATTAAGAAGCAGGGAATTGTTTGGCTCAGATCCTAATGAAATCATTATACCTTATACTAAAGAACAATTGGATGTTTTAATAGCCGAAGAACCTGAATGGTCTATAGCATTATTGAGTTTTACAGGTACTATTTCATTTCATCTCCCTGCTAATCCTCTATTACAATTTTAACATAACCATGCTTTAATTTTCCCAACTCAATGTTCTCAACCATTACCACCTCCAGCTAAATTAGTGTTTACGGATGGATCTTCTTCCGGAACTGCAGCATATGTTATTGATAACCAATTATTTACCTTTTTAACAGAAGAAACTTCAGCACAACGAGTGGAGTTACGTGCAGTAATTGCAGTGTTAAAGCACTAACATCTGATCCATTTAATTTATACTCTGATTCTAAATACAGAGTTACATTGTTTCCTCATATTGAAACGGCCCCTTTAACATTTAATTCTAGCATTTTCAGGTTGTTGGAGGAATTACAATCTTTAATTTGTCAAAGAAGTATGCCTTTCTTTATTGCTCATGTCAGAGCTCATTCTTCTTTGTCAGGTCCTATTCATGAGACAATCATATAGCTGATCTTGGAACTAAAACAATATTGA
>NW_007163929.1:0-1064 GCF_000164805.1 Carlito syrichta
GTGACTGCTAAAAGAATTTTAATAGCTTACCCCACTTATTCTGCTAAATTGATTTAAAAAGGAAGATTAAGAAGCAGGGAATTGTTTGGCTCAGATCCTAATGAAATCATTATACCTTATACTAAAGAACAATTGGATGTTTTAATAGCCGAAGAACCTGAATGGTCTATAGCATTATTGAGTTTTACAGGTACTATTTCATTTCATCTCCCTGCTAATCCTCTATTACAATTTTAACATAACCATGCTTTAATTTTCCCAACTCAATGTTCTTCTCAACCATTACCACCTCCAGCTAAATTAGTGTTTACGGATGGATCTTCTTCTGGAACTGCAGCATATGTTATTGATAACCAATTATTTACCTTTTTAGCAGAAGAAACTTCAGCACAACGAGTGGAGTTACGTGCAGTAATTGCAGTGTTTAAAGCACTAACATCTGATCCATTTAATTTATACTCTGATTCTAAATACATAGTTACATTGTTTCCTCATATTGAAACGGCCCCTTTAACATTTAATTCTAGCATTTTCAGGTTGTTGGAGGAATTACAATCTTTAATTTGTCAAAGAAGTATGCCTTTCTTTATTGGTCATGTCAGAGCTCATTCTTCTTTGTCAGGTCCTATTCATGAGGACAATCATATAGCTGATCTTGGAACTAAAACAATATTGACAGTAATGGATGAGGCCATAGAAAGTCATAAATTACATCATCAAAATGCTTCCGCATTACGATTACAATTTGATATTACTAGGGAAGCTGCCAGAAATATTGTTCGTAACTGTGTGACATGTCCAACTAGATTACCTATGTTACAAACTGGAGTCAATCCTCGAGGCTTGAAACCAAATAGCCTCTGGCAAATGGATGTTACTCAGGTTAAATCTTTTGGAAAATTGTCCTATGTTCATGTCTGTGTGGGTACTTATTCGCATATGATATGGGCTATGGCTCGCACTGGAGAGGCTTTTAAGCATGTAGAGCAACACCTATTTGCCTGTTTTGCAGTAATGGGCATCACTCATGCATTAAAAACAGACAATGCTCCAGCATATACTGG
>NW_007163930.1:0-717 GCF_000164805.1 Carlito syrichta
CTTTTTCTCTTGCTGCCTTTAGGATTTTTTCTTTTTTGCTTACTTTGTTTAGGCAAATTATTATGTGTCTAGGAGTTGGTTTTCTCATTTGTTGTCTTGCAGGGGTTCTCTGGATCTCTTGTGTTTGAGTTTTGCATCATTTATTAGATAAGGGAAATTTTCTTGAATGATCTCATGGAAGGTTTGTTCCAATGTGGTCTCTGTCTCTCTTTCTGCCTCAGGCAGACCAATTACTCTTAGGTTAGGCCTCTTGAGGTAATCGCTCATCTCTTGAAGGTTGGAGTGTAAACTAGTTCAACCTCTGTGGAAAGCAGTGTGGTGATTCCTAAAAGCTCTAAACATCAACCTCCCATATGACCCTGCAATCCCCTACTGGAAATATACCCTGACAAAATCAAATCACTCTATAAAAAAGATACCTGCACACAAATGTTTATTGCAGCATTGTTCACAATAGCAAGAACCTGGAACCAACCACACTGTCCATCAAAAGAGGACTGAATTTAAAAAATGTGGTACATATGCAAGATGGAATACTGTGCAACCATAAAAAAGAACAAAATCATGAATTTTGCAGTAACCTGGATGGAGCTAGAGTCTATAATACTAAGTGACCTCTCACAGAAAAAAGATCTGAGTATAACTTGTTCTCACTCATATAGTGGACCTTGATCATCCTATGCACTACTATAAGAAAATGACTGACAGTGTTGGGAA
>NW_007163931.1:0-814 GCF_000164805.1 Carlito syrichta
TCATTTGTGTCTTGCAGGGGTTCTCTGGATCTCTTGTGTTGAGTTTTGCATCATTTATTAGATAAGGGAAGTTTTCTTGAATGATCTCATGGAAGGTTTGTTCCAATATGGTCTCTGTCTCTCTTTCTGCCTCAGGCAGACCAATTACTCTTAGGTTAGGCCTCTTGAGGTAATCGCTCATCTCTTGAAGGTTGGAGTGTAAACTAGTTCAACCTCTGTGGAAAGCAGTGTGGTGATTCCTAAAAGCTCTAAACATCAACCTCCCATATGACCCTGCAATCCCCCTACTGGAAATATACCCTGACGAAATCAAATCACTCTATAAAAAAGATACCTGCACACAAATGTTTATTGCAGCATTGTTCACAATAGCAAGAACCTGGAACCAACCACACTGTCCATCAAAAGAGGACTGAATTTAAAAAATGTGGTACATATGCAAGATGGAATACTGTGCAACCATAAAAAAGAACAAAATCATGAATTTTGCAGTAACCTGGATGGAGCTAGAGTCTATAATACTAAGTGACCTCTCACAGAAAAAAGATCTGAGTATCACTTGTTCTCACTCATATAGTGGACCTTGATCATCCAATGCACTACTATAAGAAAATGACTGACAGTGTTGGGAAACTATGGGGGGAGATGGGACTAACGGTAGTAAACATCTGTTTAGAGATGGAGAGACACCAGTTATCAACAAAGGGGCCTGAATGAAGCATATTTGTATACCTGACCCTTAACTGTACACCACAATATCAAATTTTAAATATCGATATATTAAAAAAGATGCAGTATTTTGTTAATGCTCCTA
>NW_007163932.1:0-870 GCF_000164805.1 Carlito syrichta
ACAGCCAAGAATATTTGCCCTAAGTATTGTCTTGCTGTGTGTCAAACAGCTTATGTTATATCATGTTGTCTCACAAATGATTTGTTTGTATTAGTGCTAGAAATAAAAATCAAAACTGGAAGCAGGAAGGAATGTGACAACCACGTTGGATATTCTGTGAAATTCTCCATAATTAAATTATCTGGACAATATTCAAGTATGAGAATAACAGATTTGGATTTAAGACAGGAGAAATAAAAATATCCATTTGATGAGATAAAAATATCTTCTAATTCCCCAATACTATCAACCATTCAATTACTGAATATAAGCTCTTTTCCCCCAAATGACAACCATAATATTAAAAGAGTTATCTCCATTCTATAAACATTGCTACAATTTTACTATCTTTGCCTAATTTGATAAAGTCATTGGGATAGTGCAGGGTATAGGTTATGATCTTTAGTTTCATTTTATCATCACTCATTTCTTAAGCTAGGTCTCAAGTTTAGTATTTTTATCTATGTTTCATTATCTTAATCTTGGATGTCTTTAGATAGGTTGGTTTAGAAATATATGTTTTATATTCATCCTCTGAAGACAAAAATGACTGAGGTAACCGAGGATCACATTTTCTGCTGTCTTATTCAAAAGAATCATTTAAATTGGGGAAACAGAAATAACTGGAATGAACAACTCAACTTTCCTTATTTATTTTCTGGGACTGCATTCATGCATAGAGGAAAAGAGCTAAAATGCATAAAAAGGGGGAAACACCTTTTGAATCAGAAATTATGGAGTCAAATTCTTCTGTACTCTTTCTTTCTCAACTGTTGTCCTTCCTATATACTGTCACAGCACTTTCTTGTGTGCTACTGATTATTTAAACAG
>NW_007163933.1:0-852 GCF_000164805.1 Carlito syrichta
AAATAATGGAGCAGAAATGATAAGTTTAGAGACATTATCTTGTTTCATTGCACTTTATTGTACTTCACAGATGTTGCATTTTTACAAGCTGAAGCTGTGTGACAACGCTGTGACAAGTAATTCCATTGTCATTGTTTTATCCAATATGTGCTCACTTTGAAGTGTTTAAAGTGTTTTGGCTATAATTTATGAAATGTTTAAAGTGTTTGCAGTGAATTGGATAAAACCTAAGTTTGTATTTAAAATGTAAAATTCCATTTTGTGGCTTGTCTTCATGTTGTTAACTTGTTACTAAACTTCTGTGTGGCTGATACAAGAATTTTAAAATTTTGCTCATGAACAACCCTCACAGCCCTACACCCCACTCAGTGCTCTAACAGTTTCCCCCTTATCTGAGTATACTGTGTGCCCCCTTATCTAAATATACTATGTGTCAAACCCCAGAACATGTGTTTCATGTGTTTATCTCTGCAATGACTCACTTTCCCAATTGCTTTTGCCTATAAAGATTTCCCGCCGGGCTCGGTGACTCAGCCTGTAATCCCGCATCTTTAGGAGGCTGAGGTGAGTGGATTGCCTGAACCTGCGGGTTCAAGACCCACCTGGGCAGCAAGACCTCATCTCTACAATAAATCAAAAAAATCAGCCGGGCGTGGTAGCGCATGCCTGTAATTCTGGCTACTTGGAAAGCTGAGGTAGAAAGGATCACCAGAGCCCAGCAGTCGAGGCTGCGGTGGGCTGGGAGTGGCCACTACACTCCAGTCTGGGCGACAGAGTGAGACTCCAACTCAAAAAAAAAAAAAAAAAGATTTCCCACAAATTTCATTCATTGTCAAGAGTTTGGGAGGCATG
>NW_007163934.1:0-33404 GCF_000164805.1 Carlito syrichta
AATACTACGCAGTCATAAAAAAGAACAAAATCATGAATTTCGCTGCAACCTGTATGGAACTAGAGTCTATAATACTGAGTGACCTCTCACAGAAACAAAGATCCGAGTATCACATGTTCTCACTCATATAATGGACCTTGAACATCCAATGTAATACTATAAGAAAATGACTGCCGGTACTGGGAAACTATGGGGGGTGAGGGGGATGGGATTAACAGTAGCAAATATCTGTCTGGAGATGGGAAAACACCTCTTATTAACAGGGTGCCTGAATGAAACGTAATTGTACACCTAGCCCTTAACTGTACCCCACAAAACCATAATAAAAAATATTGATTAATAAAAAAAAGAAAAAGAAACATGCCACATTGCCTCCTAATCTGGGCTAATTTAGTAATTATAGGCAACTAAATGCATATAGCCAGCCTGACTTGGTAGCTGGATTATCAGAATGATTGCTGAATCTTTGCTGTCTACCTTGTACATGTTAGAAAAGAATTACTGACTACATTTCCATCCTTCAAGAATATTTCTATAAACTTGTGCATAAGAATTTTTCTGCTATCAAGATTTAAAAAGTGCCACCATGATTTAGCAGAAGTTTGCTACAGCACATTTTGATTATACATATTTAGACATTGCTTTTTAAAGAGCACTGAAGGAATTTGAAAAACTAAAGCAAATGCTAACAATCCTTTATGCAGGAAGTATCAGAGGAGTGAAAGCTGTTTTTCATTGTTCAAATAATCATTCTACAGTACTTCAATATTTTACAGTGGCACATTACATGTGTCATTTATTTATGTGATAGGAAAGTACAAGGAAGTACAACTTATTTAGTAAATCCAGATTTTGGTAGGGCAATAATCTTGAACAAATTCTTTCTTATAATATATACTTCTGTCAAGTAATAATTTAGTAAACTTCTTCTAACTCATCTAAACTCAACTAAGTCTTTCTAATTCTAACCTATCTAAACTCATCTATGTTTCCTTAAATCTTTTATTTTCATTCTTTTTTTTTTTTTTTAGTCAGGGTCTTGCTCTGTTGTCTATGTTGAAGCACAGTAATATGATCATGGTTCACTGAAGTCTCAAACCCCTGGGCTCAATTGATCCTTCTGTCTCAGCCTCCTGAGTAGCTAGGACTATGGGTATGTGCCATCACACCTGGTTAAGTTTTCTACTTTTTGTAGAGACAAGGTCTCACTTTGTTGTCCAGGGTGGTCTCAAACTCCTGGCCTTAAGTCATCCTCCTTCCTCAGTCTCCCAAGTGCTGGGATTACAGGTGTAAACCACTGCACCTGGCTAATTTTTCTGAAATCTTAATTTTAACACTGGCATGTTTATATAAAATAATAAATCATTTGTTAATACCTTAGATTACCCATAAATGTATGAGTTTCTTTTATTTAGATTTTTTAATCTTTTATATTTCTATTGCATGAATTCTGTCTTGATAGTTCCAGTCCCTACAATCCATAAGACTTTTAAACATTGATTAAATATTTAATATATGCTAAATATTTTATTGTTTATGGCAATGTAAATTTTTTCTTTTATCTTAATAAATGAAGGGGTTCCTTAAATTTAGAAATTTCTTTGCATAATTTTATATATTCTTCCACTTTCTCTCATTAATTAATCTTTAATCACTCTAAAAGATTGTCATTATGTCCTTAATGCACAGTATTTAATAGGTATTATGTAAACACAGCATTTTTATAAATTTTTGTTTCCCTTTCTTTTTACTGTTTCCTGCACACATTTATAATGTAGGAAAGTGAAGTTAGAAATGTATACCTTTGTATATTTATACTATCAATCAAAAACTCCCTAACAAAATTTGTATTGAGTATTTATTATATATGAGTCATTATACTAGATGCAGTAGGGTAAATATAAGTTGCAACATTATTAATAATATTAACCAAAGACAATTAAACTTTCGTTAAATTATTAGTAAATAGTTTAAAAATAGTATCCCTTGCTTTTTTGGATTTATTAAGCATACTGGGTAATATTGTAAGTGTTCCTTTGTATTCTTTTATAGCAGTATTGATTATCAGTGATGCTAACAGTAACATATATATTATATCTATATAATATATAGTAACATAATATATGGTAACATATAATTCATGTAGCATATATATATATTCTATATATTAACCAGCAAAGTTCATCTACAAATATACACTGTGTTCAAGACAACTCTTTATTGGAATGGTTAAAAAAAAAACTAGTGAATTGAGCTGGGCTTGGTGGCTCAGCCTATAATCCCACGCTTTGGGAGGCTAAGGTGAGTGGATTGCCTGAGCCCATGGGTTCGAGACCCGCCTAGGCAACTTGGTGAGACCTCATCTCTACAATAAACAGAAAAAATTAGCCGGGCGTGGTAGCGCGCGCCTGTAGTTCCAGCTACTTGGAAGGCTGAGGCGGAAGGATCGCCGGAGCCCAGCAGGTCGAGGTTGTGGTTGGGAGCGTGCCACTGCACTCCAGTCTGGGCGACAGCGTAAGACTCCAACTCAAAACCGAAAAACAAAAAAACTAGTGAAATGTGAATATTATATTGGTAAAGATAAACAAATTGGTAAAATAATAATATTAGTGATAAAAGCATATTCTAAGGTGCTAATAAATGTTATTTTGTATTGTGTAATTATGAAGACACTGTGTTAGTAAGCATGCCTACTCATCAGGACACTAAGTAGGGACTGAGCTTTTAGAAAGCTACTACAGAGTAAAAGTGAAGAAGGAGAAGTTCCTGAATATCACACGGAGAGTTTTATTGTATTTTGAGAGAAAATCGGAAGCCACTTGTGGATCCTCAGAATGGAAATCATGACATAACATTATTTGTCATAAGATATTTTCCACTGGGAGTATCACAGGAGTCTGGAGGAAAGAATACCATCATTTGGGGGAAAAAAGTTACTAGTAGTTTGGCTACAAGTAATGATGACTTGAGCTGAGAATAACTATAACAATAGAGCAAAGTAAAATTCCAAGAAACAGTATGATGAGCAGGATTTGGTAGTTATACAAACACAGGGGATAGATAATACAGATACAAAGGAGACTTGAAAATAAATACAGACTATTCTGTGACGAAACAAGAATGTTCAACTGTCTTTCTAATCACAATGTTTATGAAAGACCACATTGCAGAGTTGACTACACAAACCAAAAATATAATTCTCCATATACAAAAGAAGTTTAATTTCTAAGCAGCATGATCCACTGTTATGCATTATTTTAGTGAAGCAGAAAACGAAACACTTCTCTGGAAAATTTTAAGAGATCTCTTTCTTCTGCTCTGTTATTTTGTGCCAACAATAGTCAGGGGATTGAATGGCTGTCTATACCCAGAGAAAGGTTACTGATGAATTAGTGTTAGCCCGGGGAGACATAACAAGTGATGTTTTGAAGGAGTCACCTTTGCATCCAGGGCTGCTTAAGTATTTCTTCAATGACCTGGAAAATGAAATTGAGAATAGGCTCATCAAATTTGTAGATGAGTTAAATCTTCTGAAGACAATAAGGGGAGGACTACTCATAGAAGATAGATTCAATATTCAAAATGAACTTGGCAAATTAGAAAAGCAGTGAGAAATGAACTGAACAAAGTTCAAAAAGGTCAAATTCAAGTTAGTGCAACAAAGACAAAAATTCAGTGTCAAAGGACACAACACTGTCTCTATACTAATGGGAAAAAAGATGATTTAGAATAGTTCTCAAAACAGTCTCTTTAGGGATGCCATGCTGAAAAGAATGGGAGAATGATACCTGTAATGCCAGCCTGACACAAAAAACTGAATTCACCACATTCTAGAACTTTCTTTGAATTTAATCTAGGATCCTTAGTTCCTCACATAAGATTTTTCTATTTAGGAGTTCAGCAATAGTTAGATATTTACTGGACGAAATTATCTGTGCTGTTCTTGATGTAGCATTAAAATTATATTTTAATGTAGTCAATAAACCTAGATAAGTCTAGTTCATACAGTTAGGATCAAGCACTTAGAGAACAACAATCTATGCTATCAAAAAAAAAAAAGGAGTTTGTGTGTTTTTAAATCACACAAATTGTGCAATATTTACATTTAAAATTGTTTCCAATATTAAATTATTCAATATTGAAAAATAATCACTAAATAACAATTATATATGGAACTCTGTTAAGTATTTGGTATGCAGTGGTGAATAACTAAAAAAATCTCTGACCTCATGGAGCCATAGCCTAAGGTAAGAGTTAACAAACTTTCTGTAAAGGTTCAGGTAGTATATATCTTGGACTTTGCTGGCCATGTGGCCATGTGGCATCTGCTGCAATGAGTCAACTCCACTTATGTAGCACAAAAGCAGCCATACACAATACATTTTAAAAAAAGCAAAAAAAACCCAGGTGTGGTTGTGTGCCAGTATTGTTCATAAAACTGGCAGTGGGGCAAATTTGGCCCACAGGCATTAACTTGCCAACCCTTGTTCTAGGGGATGACATATGCACTAAACGAGTAAAAACTTGACATAAATACAAATAGTGTCTTGTGGGAAAATACCAAGAGGTGGGCAAGGAGACTATTTTAGAATAACTTGTCTGGGACAGTTTTCTAAGTAAGTGACATTTCATGTGAGACATGAGAAAGGATTCATGATTGGTTAATCTACTCTGAGACAATGGCTCTGGGAGAAAAAAAAAAGCATTTATGCAGGTGATACCCAGGCAGCAACAGATATGGTAGGGCCTATTCTGCACTGGGCCTGGGAAATGAGATAGTAAAGAATAAAAAGTCATTGCCAGCCAGAGTAGTATATTCTAATGAAAAAAGGTAGTTTAAAAATATAAGAGCCGGGCTCGGTGTCTCAGCCTGTAATCCCGCGCCTTTGGGAGGCTGAGGTGAGTGGATTGCCTGAGCCCGCGGGTTTGAGACCCGCCTGGGCAGCGAGACCTCATCTCTACAATAAATCAAAAAATCAGCTGGGCGTGGTAGCGCATGCCTGTGATTCCGGCTACTTGGAAGGCTGAGGCGGAAGGATCGCCGGAGCCCAGCAGGTCGAGGCTGCGGTGGCCGGGAGCTGCCACTGCACTCCAGTCTGGGTGACAGAGTGAGACTCCAACTCAAATAATAATAATAATAATATTGATTATAAGAACACAAATGAGGCAGAGAATTTCAGATAGTGAAAAGTGCTACAATGAAAATGCAATAAGTTGCAATGATAGAATGATTTGGAGACGAGGGGTCAGTGAGCATGGGGCATTTTATCTTAATATAAAGAAGATGTCCTTAAAAGTAAGTGAAGGAAGGAAATTCCAGCCTGGGGAAAGAGCAAATGCCAATCTCAGAGATGGAAATAAACTTGGCTGTTGTGACAAGAGCCTCTTATAGGTGGTGAAGACATTTGCTCTGATGGACAAGACTGAACGAGGCACAGAACTAGGACAAAATATCATATGTTCTGTTTTGGTTGTGTTAAGTTTGCTCTGCTTCTCAGACATCTAAAACAAGATTTTCAATATGGAGATGTATATAAGAGTTCATATCTCATCGCTAACAAAAAGGTTAGGGCTGCAAGGATGAATTTGGAAGGGAGTCATTAGCACACAGAAATTCAACATGCTTAGGTAAATGGGTCACAGAGACTCTGGCAAAAGAATCAGAAAGATAAGCAGGCTCACATGATGCAGTGCCTTGCATGTTGTGTTAAGCAGGTTGTATTTTATTCCAAATATAATAAGAAGACATTGTATAAATTTTAAACAAGGGAGTAATGTTATTCAGTTTATAGTTGATTCTTATTATTTGTGGATTCTGCATTTACGAATTTACCAACCCATAGTCCTCAAATCAACACTCAGCATTTTTATGGTCATTTGCAGACAAATACAGAGTAATTAAAATTTGAGTCTCCAGGTGCACATGTTCCCAACTGTGGTTGAATAAGGTAATGCCCTGCCTTCTTGTTTGAATTCCCATATTGTATAATAAGTTTATTTTAGTGGTCTATGTAGGGTCACATTTTCCCCATTATTACACTTTTTGTTGCTGATTTTGGTGTTTAAAATGGTCTCTTAGCATAGAGCTGAAGCACTGTCTAGCGTTCCTAAGCACAAGATGGCTGTGATGTGGCTTAGGGGGAAAATATTTATGTTAGATAAGCTTTGTACAAGCGTGAGTTATAGTACTGTTAGTCTTGCTGTCAGCACTGATAAATCAACAATATATATCAATTAAGGTGTCATTAACAGGCATACACTTAAAAAAAGATGGTGTGTTGATTGGTTGAAGAGATTATCATGACCAGAAGTTTTCAGGAACCAAACCAATGTGTTTACCCTTGGAGCAATGGCTTCTTATTTGCTAAGCCAGTGTTTGCAGTGACTTCCTAGAACATGACTACTTCAAACAACAAAGATTGACTGTGTCTCAGAAGGACTACAATACATTATGTAATGAAGCAGTTAGGTTTATTATAAGGAAGCTTTTCCTGTAGTTATAAAAACATTGGAACATTGGCAAGACATCTTTAGGGGCAAAAAAAAGAGCCAATTTATTTTTCAGATGGTTGTGTTTTTTATTTTTTGTAAGTCAACCAGTAATTGGAAAACTTTAGCCCATAGATTATGTACAGCTGTTGGTTTATTTTATCTGTCATTAAATAAGATGTAAAGTGAAGTTGTAATTGGTTTTTGCGCCCTGGCCTTGAAATCAACAAATGTAATTATGTGCATGTGAGACATAAAGCCAAGTGCGTAGTATACAATGTATGAAAAATAGTCCGTACTCCAATAAGTGTTAGCTGCTGCTGCACTGCTGCTGTTGTTTCCAGTGCTCTGGGAAGAAATGCCCTATTTCTACCCCCAAAGGACAAAGTTGGCAACATCAAGTAGATTAACCAAGGTATGTTCCCTCAAGTTAGGTATGACCCAAGATAGTCACTTCTCATGCCTATTGTTTCAGCTGCCATCCCATCCTGTTGGTGGCCCATGGTTGGTACAATTAGTTATATGCTCATGCTACCAAGAGATGGGGTGAAAATAAAAATACAAAATATGAATTTAGTGGTGGAGTAGCTGCCACTTAGCCTTGGAATCAGTTAGGCAAAGGGCCAAGGGAATGGGGAGTATTCCAGGCCAATGTGTTCTAAACAGGAACTGAGTAGGTGGCGGCTGTCATAGGTCAAAGAGATATATTGGTGTTAAAAGCCAGGAAGAGCTGGAAGAGTTTTAGAGTAGAGCCTGGGGGTGATGGAGCAGGAGGATTTGTTTACAACCACCATGCAGGAAAGAAAGTAACAGGAAGGCTGTAGAAAGGCAGGTTTGGAAAAAAATAGCAAATCGCAAAATATAGAAAGCAAATTTTTAATGTGAAAAAATATGGAGTCATAGAGATATAAGGAAAATGAAGGGATTAAGTAAATGCTAGCATTAAACGTTGGTTTTATTCTTGATGTTATTTCAATTCTCTCCATTTCCTGCATTCTCCTACTTTTCTTTCATGACCTCCATTATTTCAGAAACCTATTCTTTAGAACTTAAGCTCATAGTTATCTGTGCCATCCTCCTTGTACTACACATCTAGTCCCTTTATTCACCTCATAATTTCTTCTTTCTCAACATTTTATTTTTGCTCAGTCTCTCCTGCTCACTCTCTTGCCTGAGCCATGTCAGCCATCCTTCCTTCTTTGCCTTGTCTCTGATTTCTCAAAACTTCTACTTAATACACATTTTTAAAAAATCAATGAAAGGATTATTTTAAAAAATTCATTTGTTTCACGTTTCTTTTTTAGTCTATATCCTCCTGTTGAATAGTGTGATTATCCCACTGTGTTATTCTGTAATCCTGTTTTCACTTTCAGGAAACTCTCCCTCTGTTCTCATCTCTTAGTTTTCTTTCCCTGTATTTTTTTCTTTCCTGTCTCCTTATTCCAATTGATTATCATAAAATATGATTTTAATGTTTCTTCTTTTGTTCCAAATTTTGTTTCCTTTCTTAAAGAAAAAAGGGTTACAGTAAATTTTATTATTTACAAGTAGAAGGCTTACCCCATGTGTGATCTGACTCCTCACCACTTCTTCTACTACATCTAAAACCTCTCTCCTCTAATTTAAAACCAAAGCAGAGCCTTTTTTCTGTTCCTCCCTTGAGTGGGCTCTAGTTAATTTCAAGGATTGTTCATTCTCCTCTTTGAATACTTCCCTTATGGTTAGTTACTTTTTAGGCATTTCTCAGTTTAAATGTCACTTCCTCAGATAGGTTGTCCCTGAATAAACCAATCAACAAATATTTATTGATCACTTACTATGCAGCAGCATTTTTCATAGTTTATGGGAACATAGCAGCAAGTAAAACAAACAAAAACCTCTGTCCACGTGGAATTGACAATGTGGTGGGAAAACAAACAATTGAAGAGGTAAATTCCTGTAATGTTAGAGGATAAGGAGGACAGATGGGATTGGGGGATTGTAAATTCAACATTACTGTTCAAAGAAGGCCTTCTGCGAAAAGAATATGTGACACAGTGAGCCACATGGAAATCTGTGGACAAATATAACAGACTAAAGGAATGGTAGTTCAAAGGCTTCGAGGAGGAAACAGCAAGGAAATCCAAATAGCTAGAACTAGTGAACACAGGCAAGTGCAGCAAGAGACGAGGCCAGGCAGGCAGTTGGGCACCAGACTGGGATGACCATCAGCTCTTACTCTGATTGAGAGGAGAAGTCATGGAAGCATTAAGCAAAGGAGTGACATGCTCTGAATTACACTGAAATCATATTACTCTGGCAGTTGGATTGAGCGGGGCAAGTGTGGTATTTAACTGGGCATTCTCATCAGTACCCCTACTGTTCTGTCTTATTTTTCTCCCTCAGAGCATTCTAATTTTTGTTCTTTTACATGTACTTATTAAATTGCACCATTTTGTGCCGGGTACAGTAGCTCACACATGTAATCCCAGCACTTTGGGAGGTGGGGGTGAGAGGATTGCCTGAGCCCAGTGGTACGAGACCAACCAGGGCAACTTGGCAAGACCTTGTCTCTACAATAAATCAAAAAATTAGCCGGGTATGGTGGCTTATACCTGTGGCTCCACCTACGTGGGTGGCTGAGTTGGAAAGATTGCCTGAACCCAGCAGGGCGAGGCTGCAGTGGCCGTGAGCATGCCATTGCACTACAGCCTGGCCAAAAGAGTGAGACTCGGAACACCCCCACAAAAAAGCGTCATTATATATTCAATTTTATATTCATTTATTTAGCATCATCTTTTTCATCTATTGGGTCGGATGTTCCATGAGGACCAGAGCAAAGTCTCTTTGTTGACGATGTCTCTTCTTTCAACAGGTGTTGAGCCTGATGGAGTGCCAGGACACATAGTAGCCACTGAATAAATAATTGCTGTTGAAAATATTAAGCAACCCTATAATACACTATTTCAATCTTGGAAATGGAGAAACTAAGTCTCTGGGAAGTTAGTTTGCCCAAGTAAAGTGGGATAATAGGAATTAAATTAGGTTTTTCCTATTCCAAATTCAAATGTTTTAAATAAATGTAGTATTCTATTAATATTTTATATATTTTCTCTATAGTATGAATTAATACTTGAGTTATAAATTAATAGAGCACATTATAATTCAAGTAACTCATTTTTATTTATTTTTCATTTTTAACTGGAAAGATTCACACTGCATGTGTACTTTATGACTGCATTTTGCAATTAATTAAAAGGGTGTTCCTCTATTATATGAACTGCATATATAAGGAATACAGAAAAGAAAGGCAATCTTTCCTCTTCCTTCAACAATGATGGACTATGTCTCAAAAAACATTTGTGGTTTTTGTTTATGGCAGCATGAAGAGCTCTAGGGATTTGAATCTTAACAATATATCTTAGACTCAGCAAAGGTAGAAGAGAATCACATTTCCAGGAGGTTACCTAATATCATAAAAGGCTTTTGCTAAATCTCAAGTGATCCACAATAACATTTTATTGCTCTGTTGCCATAGCTTTCCACATGTAAGTGTATACAAGCTGTTTGAGAGCCTATAAAGTAAACTTCGATGGCCAGTGCATCACTTGTATATATTTCCCATTAAAATTTTTTAAAAGTTAGTGTATTTTGCCAGTGAACCTCAAAATTATGAGATTTTATTTTTTCTAATTTTAAAATTAAAAAAACATTGCAAACTGTGCTAAATTAGTGTTTGTTTTCATTAAAAGTAATTTTTAATTACAAAAACTTTCAATAATATGTTTATCTGTCTAATCCAATCAAAGTATTCATTAAGTTAAAAAAAAAGGAAGGAAATGACAGGATTCCAGGAAATTTACTCTTAGAATCTGGAACTTCATAAAAATTATATAATCTGATATAGACTATTCATGTGCTACAACGTTTCTTACATGTAATTATAAAAAGAAAAATTGTCAGTAGGAATGGTGGAAAGAACTGCTTTCTAATAACATTAAAGATTTCTTATTCAGAGTCTCGAAACAGCCACAAATATCAGCTGACCTCATGCTAAGAAATTAGCCTGTATGATACACTTTGTCTTGTGAGCAATGGAATAGGAGCTTTATCATGACATTTTTCTAATTTAGAACATGTTAGTTACTAGTCAGATACAAGTTTCAGGAAGTAATATGCAGTGTTGAAGGGTCATTTATAATTTCTCTTTCTATCTCCTGTCCAAGAACATATAAGAAAATAAATAAGATCCAGATAATGCAAATTTCTTTTTTAGCAAACCTCATTGTATCTCTGAGTCATTATAATATACCAGCTAGTTAATTTTGACAGTTCAATTAATTATCAGTTGAATTAACAATTAAAGTAATACAGATGTTTATCCTTCTATGCTGACACATTCAAACAGCTAATTGTATTTTTAATTAAATTAATATTTTCTCTGAACATACTTTTAGGTTTATTTTAAAGCTTATAAAGTAGTCATCTCAGGATTTTGGAATTTACTTTCCCTATTTTAAAAATTAGAACAAACGAAGTATACAGCAGGAATTCGTCTAGAAACATGTTGTTCAAAGACATTTCTTGAGACATCATAAAAGTCTTAAAGAGCCTTTCTCTGTAGCCTATAAGTTTTTCCCCAATTAAATATTCTATCATTGCTGTGGGCACACAGACATTTTTTATAGTTTCTGATATTCAGGATCTGGTATCTACTTCTGTCATAATTCTATTTATTTCTTCTATATATCTTATCATGTAGGAAGAAAACCTATTTTATGAAAAATAATTTTTCTACCCTTGGGAGCCACAGAGAAAGAACCAAGAGGTTGGGATGGTCTATAACATATTGTTTATGGTAGTATCCAACAAGCAAAATTTTGTATGTCTACATATGTTGCTAGTCTTGTTTTAATTCAGCCCTTGGGACATAAATCCAATAATGCTGCCAAAATACACTCTTTTAAATTCAGTGGTAATACAATATGAAGACAGCATACTTCCAAACTTTTAAGCCTATGGCTAACTTAATTTTTCTCCATATTTTATGCGTAGGATTATTAAAATATTTGTAAATAGTATTTGTGACTTTGTTTTATGCTTAAGGCTGAGCTCTAATGTGGTAGATAATATCAATCTACCTTTTAATGATTGATAGTATTATGCCTTTACTATTTTGATGTATTTTCCTTTTGTTTACAGTACAGCCAAATACATGACATCTGTTAGGTATTTGAACTTTTTCAAACACAGGTACACATTTTTTTGTTTTTGTAACTCAAATGCTTCTATACACAGTGAAATATGGAATGTCCAAACACATTGTAATCTCCCATCAGAACTGTTGCTTTCTCTGGATCTGTTTGAGTTTTTGGCCCAAGCGTAGAAAGGTGTCTGCTGATTTTACAAGCGAAGCCTGACATGTTTTTTTCAGACTTCTAGAATGAAGTAAAGAAAATTGTTCATATTTAGGTCAAAATAGTACCCTGGGGAATAACAAGTGTTTTCACTAAGTCTGTATTACGCTTGATGCTCTATGGTCTGTGTCAAAGCTTTATTTTTTTGTTTTGCTAGATCAGGGTGTGAATAATGACCACAAGCATAGTACATATTTTTCTTTACTTTTATCTCTTGAATGATTGTGAACAGAGGAGCAGCCTAGGTCAGAATAGCTCCCATTAAAATATAAACTGTATACAGCTTTTGTTTTTGTTTTTTTCTTCTCATTGCCATGTAATCAAAAGAAAGTGACAGCAAAACAGCTATAAATGACTTTGTGGCATTTTTTTCATAATGCCTTTAATTTATTTCTGAGCGTAAAATAGCAAATCATCACTTAAAATCATATTTCCCAGACTTGTCACTTCTTATTAAAAACCTAAAGAAACTAGATAAAACAAAGATTGTTTTTATTTATAACACATTTAGCTTTTCAGTCCAAATTTAATAGTATCAAAAATGTTCAATTCAAATATATTAGGAGTAATTTTATTACAAGCTTACCAGAAGTCATTTACACAACTATTCACATAGATCAAATAATACAGTTTTTAAATAGAGCCACGTCTGTAGACTAAGTAATGGCAAATTCAATATTCTTTGTCTCACTGACAGTTACAGCCTTAAGTAGGTTATCTAGGTGCTCCCCACTAATGTCAGGAATTCTCTTCTGAAAATCAGAAATTATATGTGAAAATGATTCCTGGAAGTCCATTTCATATTATTTCAGTGGGAGAAATTATAACGTATTGCATGTCAATCTCTAATCTCCAAGCAATTTTACATAATGACTATATGCAAGTAACACACTCCCATGTTAGAATGTGATATATTTTCAAACATTAGTTTCTGATTAACAAAAGGATGATGTATGTTGTTTTTTAAAAAAGCAGTAAATGCAGTAAACTGCACAGGTTTTACTCCTTACCATGAACTTTCCTTTATGAATCAGCAGGTCAAATGCAATTAGTAAACAAACATTATTGAAAAAAATGCAGTCATAAAAAGTATACAAATGAAAAAGAAAACTAGATGTTTGCTGGTTATCTTTTTGCATCTGAGTCGCGTCAAGCAACAATATTATTATCACTTACGATTCTGTAGGTTTACTGGACTCAGCAGGGTCATCCTGGCTTAGGGGTTCCCATGTGATAGCAGTCGAATGGAAACTAGCATTATAGTTTTCTAAAGGTATAACTGAATTGGATGGCCAAGATTGTGCATGCACAAAGCTGGCAGGTAATACTGGCTGCTGGCCAAAAACTGGATGTATAGGCGGCCCTTTCATGGCAGAGGCCAACTTCATATATGAGACATTCCCAGAGCAAGCATTTCAAGAGGTCCAGGCAGAAGCTACAAGTCTTCTTATTTGGCCTCAGAAGTTCCAGAACATCATGTCTGCATTCTTTTAGTGACAAGTGAATTACTAAGACCAACTCAGATTCAAGGAAAATGGGATTAGCTTCTACCTCTTGGTGTCAGGTGCAGTGCACACAGACAGAAAGTGAAATAATTTATGGTGAACATATTTGAAAATTGTCTGCCACAGACGTTGACAAACTACAACTTCCAGACAAAATCCATTTTATCACCTGGGTTTAAACACAGCTTTATTGTAACAATGCCACATTCATTGTGTCCATATTGTCTATGGTTTTGTTTTGCTATAAGGGCAGAGTGGTATAACTGTGATAGAGAAAAAATGTCCCACAAAGTCTAATGTACTGTCAGACAAAGGTTACTGAACACTTCTTCAACAGCGATTTCCTGAAACAAACTGTTAATAGCTGAAGTAGAGACTTGAAGCTTTTAAAAAATTGTAGAGGTAAAGTAAGAAACAGAAGTAGAGCAGTAATTATTACTGGGTGTGGAAGATGAAGTTGTGATGACAGGTGAAAGAGACTCAGTAAATAGACTCAGAGGCTCTAGCAGTGACTTTCCATTATTTTGGTATTCCTCTTGACATTTCTGAACAAAATGGTCTTGAGACATTTTTAGTGGATATGTTTTAAAACATTAGTTACTGATTAGCAAATGAATGATATATGTTATGTTAGGGTTACACTCCCAGTGGGACCTCCAGAATGTTAGGTCAGGCCCCTCTGGGGGTATGGGGTATCTGATGTGTGATCTGATGCTGCATGAAAGATGCAAAGAATTGCACGGAAGTTAGATTAGAAAAACATAGTTCACTTAGAAAGTAAATTAGAGAGAGAGAAAGAGGAGATTTACCTTCCTAGTGGAGGGGGCCAAAACCAGAAAACAGAGTCTGGTCATAGCTCAAAGAGCACATGGCCACAACATTGCTTAGCAAGGCAAGGATCGCAATGGCCTGACAATGGCTAATGGTTGCTTGTGATTGAGTCCTTTTAATACTTCCTTTTGATGGAGGAAGGTCATTAATGTAATTGGGTGGTAGACTGTTCCACATTCTCATGAAGGACCTGATAAGCGCAGGCACTGATGTCAGATGATGGACAGCAGGCAGATGGGTGCGTTAGTCACATGATTGCTGCCATGGTGGTGGGCTAGATGGGAGGAAACAAGGGGAGGGGTTTTTCCTACAAGAGACCTGTCAGACATTTTCAATCCACAAGGTTTTTAGCAAAAAGGTAGTCTTATTATCATTTCTATGACTTCAGCCAGCTAAGGGGCCTGGAAGTTTCTTAGAGATTATCTTGCTAAAACATGAATTGAAATGCTGAGCTATCCCTATCTTGCATCTGATGGAGATTTGCCAAGGGGATGGGATAGAGTGTCAGCTTGGTCTGCAGTAAAATGTCTGAACCCTTCCTAAAACCTGCCTATTGGAAATTTATTTATCTAGGTCTAACCTGTGCTAGATTCAAAACATGTCAGTCTAAGCAAAAATACTATGCTGAGGCAAAATGTGAGCAAAGCTTATTCTAAATTTCTTGGGGTCCCTGCTTTCATGTTGTTTAATAAAAGCAGTAAATGCAGTACACTGTACAATTTTCAATCCTTATCATATAAGGATTTATTTATGATACAACTTTTAAAAATCAATGCAAAACAGAGCTTTGCTCATACTCCTGTTTGTGTGTGTGTGTGTGTGTGTGTGTTTGTGTGTTTGGAATTCTTAGAATGGTGTTAGGAAAAATGTTAGGTCATTTTAAGAGAAAATCTGCTCATCATAATTCAAGGACAATGCTCATTGTCACATAACCCATACTTCTTTAAGCTAGTGATATGTGGTGTTTTGATTGATTGCTCTTTCATGTTTCATCACTGTAGTCATTTTCAGACTAGTGTTACCATTTCCCTGAGTGAAATCTAAAGCTCTTCAATGTCTTTTCTTTGAAGTCTTCAAAGTCAGCTATCATTGGAAGAGCAACAATTCTCCTCTTGGCATTGACCACCTTTACAAAGCTCCTGAAATTGGCCAAAAATTTCAGGATCTGTTTCTTCCATATGCTGTTCATCATTTGTAGAGAAACTATTTTTTATGCTTCATCAATGATTTCTAAAGTCTTCTTTGTGCAAAAAGTTTTCCAAAGATTTTTCAGTGAAATTCCTTGGTAGGCATTCACACCATAGACCAAATATTGATTGCATAGACAAATGAGCAGAATGAACCATAAAGCAGGCAATGCCCTATGAGTTCACAGGTTGCATCTGAGAGTTCCTGTCTGGGAAGAGGAAAGATAACACTTGAATGTTATCACTAAGGTTACAACACTGAGTGGATGTTCAGGAATATTGTCAATAATGTGTAAAGCCTTCTTTGTGAGATTACATTTGGCTATATTCTTCTCTGTGAACTATGGTGATTACTATGTGATTTCCCAAAACCTTCTCATCATTCAGTGTTGATGCTGAAACTCTGCATAGCTGGTAATTTTCTTCTGAGCATTTCTTGAGGGCATAGAGGTTTACAGAATGATCATTAGAAAGGGTTTGAACTTAACAGCCAGCAATCACAGTGGGCCTCTTATGGAGGCTTTGTAAGCAGATGCTTTCTTCTCCTACTGTAAGAAAAATGCTGAGAAAGGCTTGCACTTCCAAAGCAAAATTTTTGTTTGTGTGTTTTCTACATTGAACAATTGCTCAGTGGTATAGTCTCTTTTATCAATTCTTTTTTTTTTGTAAGTTAAATGGGATTATGGTGTTTGCCCTCACTGTCAACTGTAGCTGCTTATCCTGTTTTCTTGATATTATAGAGTATGGCTTAAATATATAATAAAATTAAGTGCTTCCTCCTTTTTTAATTCATTTTTTCCACAGCAACCTTAACTTTCAGCTTTCAAACATGTTCACTTTCTCTTAGATCAACACAGTACAGAAAAATATGTGCCTTGATCACTTAGGTTTAGCATTCATTTTTCCAGGGTTATCCTAAGCTTTCCTAACATACAATGGTATATATTTTTCCCCACCACACATATTACTACCAAAGTGTTTTATAATTTCTTGCTTTTTTCTTTCCTTATTATGATAGTATACAAGGTGGTGACCAGAAAGTGCAGTATACACTTGCTGTCACTGGTAGAATGCCCATTGTCAAAACATTATGAACTTCATTTTCCTTTCTATTGTAAACACTTTTCTCACTGTCTTTTCTAACTTTCACATGTTTTTCTTCAAAACTTCCTCAAACTTTTGAAGTTGATAACATGAAGCAAAAACAAGGGCTAAGTGTGGACATAAGTGGAAATAAGTTCAGGACACTGAACAGTTGAGATAGCATAGTTATGCTAAGAGCAGTTCTCTGATGACTTTCTTGGTGCTAGCAACATTTGATATTCATGTCTCCTTTATTAGCATTCAAAATACCCTTTAAAATACCTATATGTGATTTTACTATTTTATAGTTAGATTTAAATGTAACATGAGACTTCCCCTCCACATAATTTGTAAACATTTTTAAGTTTGGAATTTTACACACACACACACACACACACACACACACACAACTTCAAACTCAATATATACATAATACACATATATGCGCGTGTGTGCAAAATTCCAGTCCTAAACATTTAAAAAATTTTATTTACATATATGTGTAATGTGTATAGATTAAAAACTCCAACCTTAGAAACTTCAAATATAAAGTTTATATCATATAAATCAAACATTAAAAATTTATATATAGAAAACCTTTTTCAATAAACATCAGTTGGAAAACCTATTACTGAAATATATTCTAAGGAATTTTGAATTTAAAAACCAAGTGGTATTCTGTGAAGAATATATTAGCTAGAGAGAACATTTACAGAATTTACAATATATACGTTTACATAGCTTTAATTAGCAAGTAAATGTGTACCAAAAAATAACTCAATAATTTGTGAAGTTATATATATATAACTAGATAATAGGTTGATGCATACGTCTGCAGCATTTGTTTTTGCCATGGCAGCACTGCAGTGTTGAGAGCTTGTTTATTGTTTGTCATTTGGAGTGACAATGTTGTGCTTGTGAATACACCTTGCATTTTGCAGATTTGAAAATAGTTAGGGCTATTTGTGGGTGAAAAAAGATTGAGTGTCAAGTGGAAAAACATGAACACTTCTGACATATTCTCTAATTTTAACAGAGGAGTAAAGGCAATAAAGCAGGGTTGAAATATTTGTGCCATGTTTTGGTGAGAATGCCATCAGGGAAAGCATAGCAAGAAATGGTTTTGTCATTTCAAAGAGAACCAATTTGACCTGAGTGATTCTCTATGTTCAGGAAGACTATCGGGTTTTGATGAGACCAATTAAAAGCTTTAATCCACGATGATCAATGTCAGTCAACCTGAGAATTGTCAAATGTGATGCATTGTGACCAGTCAACCATTGTGAAACACTTGCTTTCCATAGGCAAGCCAAAAACACTATGAATTTATGCATCAGGCCAATATATTACTTTGACTTTATTTAATATTAGCATTTGCTTCATTCACTAAAATGATCTTGAAAAGAGAGAAAGAGGCTTTGTTATACATAGGAGATGCATGTATAAAATTATACCTAATTGTGCCAGTGATATCAGAGACTGAAAGTCCAAAAAATCAGAGTACTTTTCTTATTTCTGTGAATCAAGCATTTTAGTGAAAGCTATGATAAATATCATTAGTTTCAGAACATAGACATAGAACCAGGAATCTGACTGGACTCCCTTTCTCAGCCTCTCACAGGTAGTTAGGGCCACATTGTTAAGTTCCTCCAATGGTACAAAAGTTGGGATTTCTGATAAGGGAGGATGTGCCTCTTCCACTCTGACTTTCCCCTTTGTCAGGCTGAAGTGGCAGGTGACAATGTCCTAGAAAATGACAGAGCCTGAAATATGAAAGAAAGATGCGCACCAATCAAGAATGTCTATCTTGGATCATTAGGTGAACAATAAATAAGTTTCTGCTGTATTTAGGATATTGAACATTTTGGAGTCCAAATGTTACTGCAATTTAGCCCACCCTGTTACACAAACAGTTTAATGCATTGAAATATTCATTCAAAAAATTAAAAGCTATGTAAATATTTTGCATCTTCATTAAGAAAATAAGAATTTAAAAATTATGTAAGTTAAAAAATTTAAAAATATAGAGTTCTAGTTTTTTATAACCTCCAAATATGATAACTTCATATATATATGAAGTTATTTATATGTATATTGGCCTCTTACCTGAGAATCTTAACAATGTGGTATGGTGACTAATTTGTTGTCATTACTTTTTATTTTATTTTATACTTGTTTTGTTTTTATAGCTTCCCTACCACAAACTACAAAACTCTTCAGGTCTTCAGGACCACATAATACATGTCTTATAAATGGTCCATTCCACCTAGTATATATTAGGTTCATGGTAGGTTCACAACAGATGCCATAAATGAAGATGGTCTTTTCTACTGTTATTCCCTCTCATGTTTACTAGCCATTGCCCATAAGGTTATTCTATGGAGAAAAATAATGACTTTCATCTTACAGATTAAAGCAAAAATGTATAATTTTCATATTTTTAAACTGATAAATAAAGATACTAATGCTTAAAAAAACTCATGAAACTAGTTTAAGAGTTTCTTTGAGGTATTTAAGATTTTTCTTTCCCTTTGATAGTTAATGCAAATGTTAAAAAAAGTATTAAGTGTGAATCTCAATAATCACACACATTGTTTTAAATTACTTCATAGTAGCTCATCATCATAGAATTGAAATAAAATCAATTATGAACAATATTACATAGTACAATAAATTATTAAATTCTGATGTTCTCAACACCAGATTTCAAAAATAAGCTGCTTTGAGAATATCGGTAATATACAAATAGGTAGAATAGATATCAAATAATTTCTATTTAGACAGTAGTTTTCATTCTAAACACAAATAGTATAAATAAGCAAGCACAGACTTTGAATGCATGTATAATGACATGAAAAATGTATTTGTAAATAATCCAACCTTTCATATCATTGAAAGTAGTGACGCTTTTGAGTTGTTATGGAAGGTTGATTTTTAGATCTTTTAGGAATCGCCATACTGTTTTCCACAGAGGTTGTATTAGTTTACACTCCCACCAAAAGTGTAGAAGTGTTCCCTTTTCCCTGCATTCTCTCTAGCTCCCGTTGTTTTCTGAGTTACTGATGATGACCATCCTGATTGGAGTTAGGTGGGATCTCAGTGTGGTTTTAATTTGCATTTATTTAATGATTAGCGAGGCTAAACATTTTTTCATGTATCTGTTGGCTGCTTGTATGTCTTCTTATGAGGTGTCTTTTCATATCCTTTGCCCACTTTTTAATAGAGCTGTTTGGTTTTATTTTCCTTTTGGCATGTTTGAGTTCCTTGTAGATCCAGCAATCCTCCTTCTGAGAATATACCAGAGGAACTCAAATCATTCTATAAAAAAGATACTTGCACATGCATGTTTATTGCAGCATTATTCACAACAGCAAATATATAGAACAAACTGCCCATCGAAAGTGGACTAGATTTTAAAAATGTGATACATATGCATGATAGAATATTTTGCAGCCATAAAGAAGGGCAAATTTATGGAATTCACAGCAATTTGGATAGGTTTAGAGTCTGTCATACTCAGCGATCTATCACAGAAACAAAAAACTAACTACCACATGTTCTCACTTATAAGCAGACCCCAAACATTTATCATAACACTATAAGAAAGGGTTTGACAGTAGTAGGATGCTGCCAGAGGAGGAAAGGGGGACACATAACCTCAATAAGTATACTCAATCTCAAACCAGGTGAAGTAGAAACCAAAGGGAGGCCCAAATTTTACCTGTACAATGATGACTTATCTATCTAATCCTGAATTGTACCCCACATCTTTAAAATAAAATCCAGTTTAAAAAAAGAAAATAGTGATATTTCATTAACCATTGAAAATTCAGTGAAGAAAAATCCAACGTTGCTTTTAGTTTCTTATTTTTTAAAGAACATATTTAACCACTGGTAAGCTATTTATTTCCTGGACCAAACAGTATCCATATTTTTAAAATCACTTTTTATGTGATTAAATCGTGAATTGAATTAGCACATTTTGAAAAATGAACCGAATAATGTGTATTTTCCCCCAAAGTACTAATTTCAATAGTGATTTACATCATTTTTTCCACTTGTTTCAAGGCTACAATTAGAAACATGCTTATATAATCAAACACTGCCTAGTGTATTATGTAACTATAAATAAACAATTCTTAAAAGTTCTCTCCCTATGTCACCACACACTGTATTTGATTATTAATACTATTAACAGTTTATACCAGCATAGACATTTATAGCAAACTTGCTATTTGCTGAGTCATTTTCACTGTCAGTTTTGGCATCTGGTTGAGTCAAATGGCGGAACATGCATAAAACTGTCTCAAAAACTAATCAACAAAATTCAAAAAGAAACAGACAAGAAACATCTAGACAGGTTGCCAAACACTCAGATGCCAAGAATTCTATCCAACAATCTATCTCTCTTTTTATTAGAAAAAAAATATCCAGGAGTAGGGACATTAGTATTTTTTGAAGTACTTTTTGCCACTTGTAGTTATATTAGCAATTTTTATTGAAGTTTTTTTTTGTTTGTTTGTTTGAGTTGGAGTCTTACTCTGTCGCCCTGACTGGAGTGCAGTGGTCGCTCCCGGCCACCGCAGCTGCGACCTGCTGGCCTCCGGCGATCCTTCCACCTCAGCCTTCCAAGTAGCTGGAACTACAGGCGTGCGCTACCACGCCCGGCTAAATTTTTACTAACGTTAACAAGAAATCCACTACAGTTCCTGGGCAAAATCATAGATATTCTGGTTTTGGATCACTCTCTCAGTCTACTTATTTCAAGCCAATAAGGCTATGGTGCTGGATCGTACTCTCTTTGGGTAAGTTTATGTGGAATTTGAGATGATAATTCCTCCTTCATATATAGGGTATGCAGAAATATGGTGCTCTTATCATTTATTCTAAGTATATAACATTCTTCTTTCCTGTTTCTCCCTGTAAGTTATGAATACCATTGTGTACTTTAAGTACTATGCTATTCGTTTTGTTTTTCTATCATTTATGCTTTGTTGCTATTCAATTTCTATGACTATTTGAAACATTCTATTACAGTGGTTGGCACCATTGTCCTATGATTAGAGTTTTCATTGTATAGTTTCTTTCTTATTGATGGGGAAATTTACATTGCCATCAGGTTTATTCCAACACAACTTGCAAATGTGACTGGAGTGGGGAAAAAGTTAATAAGTTTCCCCCTTAAATTTACTCAGTAAAAGAAACAAATAAATAAATACATGAAATGAATGCAAAAGGAAAAAAATTGATTGAAGCGACAATTTCTTTACGGTTCTACAAAGTAGTTTGTTTGAAAATAGATTAGGAATTCTTTACATTATATTTTAGATATTTCCTTATATTTTAATTATTAAAATTCCGGGAGTTAATTATATAATTTATATATTAGCTCTGGAAAAGAAGCGTCATTGTTTTTCAAAGAATACAAAACTAGGGTAGACTTTCCACTCTCTGTAAAAATTAAGTTGTGGAAATTAACTCTAAGTGGTTAGAGTCACTGAGTTGCCACTTTCATACTGATGACTGAAAATAGAGCAGGTAGTGGTAGCCGGGTTCGGTGGCTCAGCCTGTAATCCCAGCACTTTGGGAGGCTGAGGTGAGTCGATTGCCTGAGTCTGCGAGTTCGAGACCCACCTGGGCAACTTGGTGAGGCCTCATCTCTACAATAAAATCAAAAACTGGTTGGGTGTGGTAGTGCACACCTGTAGTTCCAGCTACTTGGAAGGCTGAGGAGGAAGGATCGCCGGAGCCCAGCAGGTCGAGGCTGTGGTGGCCGGAAGCAGCCACTGAACTCCAGTCTGGGCGACAGAGTGAAACTCCAACTGAAAAAAAAAAAAAAGAAAGAAAATAGAGCAGGCAAACTCTCCTCAAAGAATCGCATCTCTTCTGTGTTTAATGTGTCAATTCTCCAAAGTCATTCCATCCTTTTGTAACTGTAAAAGTTTACAAGATTGAGGAGGAAAATCTTAACAGAAAAATGTATTTAAATATTTTATAATGTATGAAAAGTAAAGATGGTCATTTGGGAATGCAAATGATGGACAGTTCAAGCCCAGTGTTTCCTGGAGGCAGCCCTGACACAAGATGGGAGAGCACCATTAGAGGCAGAAGTGGTAAGTGAAAACGATAGCTCTTTTCTCTGCATACACATGATCCTCTGCAGTCTCAGCCAAGGGAGAAACAGCCTGGAAACTCCCCGCCACAGAAACTTCCTGTGCCAGCTGAACACAGAAGACTGTCCTGGGTGGAAACAACAGCACTCGTGGGTCCCACCTCACCTGGAAAAAGCCGGTTCCCAGGACTCCAATGCCACAGCATCCCCCACCCCAGAACCTCAGTGGGAAACACCCAGCAGAGGTGATCTGTGTCACACAGGTGTACTCTCCTCCCTCCCTCCCAGCACCCAACAGGGGTGAAACACCAATCCTGGCAAGTTTCACCCCCATGGTGGCCCTTGTGACCTGGACTGCAGGCATGACTTGCCCTCAGTGGGGGTACCAGTGCAGTTATAATCCTTCCTATTGTGCAGGGCAGGATCTAAGAGGTGGGAACCTACACAATTGTGGTGGGGGTGCCCCACTTACAGACAGAGGAAGAAATACCAACCCCTAACTTCTTTCCTTCCATCCCAAGGGTGAAACAGGTGATCCTGTAGAGATGGGAGGTGGCCAATCTACACTGAGAGCACGGGAGCCAGAGTAGAACTCCAAGGCCCCATTGGCCACCTGTCAACCCTGCTAACAGACAAGTAATCTGGGGAGAAGACTCCTGTGTAGACTGTCCTTGAGAGAGGGAAAATAATCTGAATTAGAAAAAAGGTCCCTTCCTACTTCTGCCAGACTACACTGGTGAAGCAGCTTCAGATAGTCTTCCCGCAGGGCACCGAACTTCCTACCACCATTGCTCACTATCCCCAGCCACTGTTCCACAGTAAGGGCAGAGGAGGGAAGACAGGCAACAGTAGCAACTTTATATAATTTTCTTTAAAAAAGACAAAAAATGAAAGGAGAAGAATCTACCCTCACAGATAAGGAAGAATCTGTGAAAAAGTACTGATAATCCCTAAGACCTTAAGAATTTGACATCCACAAATGGGCTTCCAAGATACCAAGCAATGGAACTCATCCAGAATGACCTGGCCCTGATGACAATCATGGAATTCAGACTATGGATGGCAAAGATAGTCAAGGAGAGCTACAGAAAGATGGACACACAGATCATCCAGGCAGCAAAAACAGTATAGGAAATGAAAAATGAGTTGATTAATATACAAAAGATTGAATCTGAACTCTTGGAGTTAAACAATCCTTTCCTGGAATTTCAAAATGCAATGACAACCCTAAACAGCAGAATCGACCAGGCAGAGCTTGAGGATCAAATTATTAAACAAACCCTGTCCAACAAAATCAAGGAGTAAAGGCTTAAGAAGAATGAGCACTGTCTGTGAGAGGTTTTGGATTGAATAGAGATTAAAATCTATGTTTGATTGGCATCCCTGAGAGAGAAGGGGAAACTAAGAACACCTTGGAGTAAGCTTTACAAGAGGCCATCAAAGAAAATTTCCTGTATCTTGCTAGATTGGCAGCCATACAGACACAAGACATTCAGAGAACTCCTGGGAAGTACTATACAAGAAGATCATCCCCAAGACACATCCCACAAAGTGAGTATGAAAGGAAAAATATCCTAAATGTAGCTAGAGAGAAGGGACAAACCATTTACTAAGGAAGACCCATCAGAATTGCAGCAGACTTATCAGCAGAAGCCCTATAAGCTTTAATATTCTTAAAGAACATCAGTTCCAGTCAAGAATTTCCTATTCCACAAAGCTATGGTTCATTAATGAAGGAGAATTAAATTTCTCCCTAGATATCCAATCTCTAAGGGAATATACCCCTTCCAGGCAATCTAACAGGGGATGCTTAAGAAGGTTCTAAGCATAGAACAAAAAAAATAATGATTCCACCCATTGCAAAGGCACAGGCAAGCACAGTTAACAGACCATACATTCAGTCATAAAACTTAAAAAGCAAAGCAGCCTTTTAATAGAAATATGACAGAAAAAAACTCCCGCATATCAATAATTAACTTAAATGTGAATGGACTAAACATGCTATTTGAAAGGGATAGGATGGAAGATTGTGTGAAGAAACATGATTCATCCTTTTGCTGTCTCCAGGAAAGCCATTTCACTGCAAATGACACCCATGGGATAAAGATAAAGGGCTGCAGAAAGATCTTCCAGACAAATGAAAAGTAAAAGAAGAGCAGAAGTAGCTAATCTTATACCAGACAAAGCAGACTTTGATGATAAGAGGCTTAATTCATCAGCAAGAAATATCCATCTTGAATATATACATGTCCAACATAGGAATACTCAGGTTTATAAAACAATTGCTAATTAAAATAAGAGAGGATATAAACAGCCATACAAATATAGTTGGAGTCTTTAAAATCTCACTAAAAGCCTTAGATAGAGCATTGAGGCAAACATTAACAAGGAAATTCGGACCCCTAACTTGACACTCAACCAACTGGACCTAATAGACATCTACAAAGCATTTTACCCAACAACTATAGACTATACCTTCTTCTCATCAGCACATGGAGCATGCTCTAAGGACCACTACATACTCAGACGTAAATCAACCATGAACAAATTGCAAAAGGTCAGATCACCAAAAATCATGTCAGGCATCTTCTCAGACCATGATGGAATGAAACCAAATATCATCACCAACAGGAACCCCCAAAACACAAAATACATGGAAATTAAACAACATGCTTTGGAATGACTTTTGAGTTAACACAAAAAATCAAGGCAGAATTAAAAAGATTCTTAGAAACAAATGGAAACAAAGACACAATACACCCAAGCCTCTGAAATACCATGAAAGTGATCTGAGAGTGAAGTTTATAACATTCTTTGCACATGTCAAGAAAATAGATCTCAAGTAAATAGTCTAACACTGTACCTAAGGTTGCTGGAAAGACAAGAGCAATTTAATCTTAGAATTGGTAGAAAAATGGAAATTAATAAAATAGAGTCACAGTTGAATGAAATAGGGAACAACAACAACAATAACAAAACCATGCAATGGATCAGCAAGATAAAAAGTTGGATCTTTAAAGATTGAATAAGATTGACAGACTCCTGGCCAGATTAACCAAGAGAGAGAGAGAGGTTTCAAATAAATACAATTAGAAATAAAAATGGAGATGTTAAAACTAACCCTGAAATATAAAAGATTTTAGAGATTACTACAAATACCTGTATGTGGATAAAATAGAAAATCTAGTAGACATGGAGAAATTTATGGCATTACATAACCTCCCAAAGTTGAAACAGAAAGAAATTGAAACCCTGAACTTATGAATAACAATCCAAGAAATTGACTCAGTGATAAGAAACCTCTCCACTCAAAGAATGCCTAGACTAGATGATTTCTCAGCTGAATTCTACAAGATGTACAATGAAGAGCTGATACCAATCATATTGAAAGTATTCCAAGCAACTGAGAAGGAAAGAATTCTCCATAGTTAATTCTATGAGGCAAATATCATCTTGATAACCTAAAGTGGCAAAGATCCGACAAGGAAAGAAAACTGTAGACTAAGTTCTCTGATTAACATAGATGTAAAAATTCTCAGTAAGATCCTAGCAAACTACATCCAACAGCACACTTGGAGGATCATACATCACAACCAGGTGGGCTTCATTCCTGGGATGCAAGGTTGGTTCAACATATGGAAATCAATGAACATAATCTATCACATAAAGAAGTCTGAAACCAAGAAACACATGATTATCTAATTAGATGCAGAGAAGCATTCTATAATATCCAACATCCTTTCTTGATAAAACCATCAAACACTTAGGTATTAAAGAAACATTCCTCAAAACAAGAGCCATGTGTAACAAACCTGTAGCCAACATCATGCTTAATGGGCAAAAACTGAAAGCATTATTCCCCCTAAGAACTGGAATAAGAAAAAGATGCCCACACTCACCTCACCACTTACATTTAGCATAGTACTAGAAGTTGTAGCCAGAGCAATAAGGCAAGTAAAGGAAATTAGGGTTATACAAATAGGAAAAGAGGAAACAATTATTACACTATGCAGATTATATTATTTGATACATAGAAAACCCTAGAGAGTCTGTCAAAAACCACCTTATGCTTTTACGCAACATCAGTAAAGTCTCTGGATACACAATCAATGCAAAAAATAGTTGCATGTGGATTTTCTGACATCACACAACCCCCTGAATTGAAACAAGAAGAAATTGAGACCCTAAATAGACCAATAATAATCCAAGGAATTGACTATGTCATAAGAAGACTACAAGAAAAAAAAAAAGTCCTGGACCAGATAGATTTCCAGCAGAATTCTACAAAACATATAAGGAGGAACTGATACCAATCCTATTAAAAGTGCTCCAGGCAATTGAGAAAGATGGAGCTCTCCCCAAATCATCTTATGAAACTAACATCACATTGATACCCATGACAGGTAAAGATCCAACAAAGAAAGAGAAATATAGGCCAATATCCTTGATGAACATAGATGCTAAAATTCTCAAAAAGATTCTAGCAAACCAGATTCAACAATACATACGCAAAAATCATCCACCATGGCCATGCTCGGTGGCTTAGCCTGTAATTCCAGGACTTTGGGAGGCTGAGGCAAGTGGATTGACTGAGCCTATGGGTTTGAGACCCACCTGGGCAACTTGGCAAGACCTTGTCTCTACAATAAATAAAAAATTACCCAGGCATAGTAGTGTGCACTTACAGTTCTGGCTACTTGGAAGGCTGAGCCAGAAGGATAGCTGGAGCCCAGCAGGTTGAGGCTGTGGTGACTGGGTGTGTGCCACTGTACTCTAGCCTGGATGACAGAGTGAGACTCCAAATCAAAAAATAAAATTAAATTAAAAAAAAAAAAATCATCCACCACAACCAAATAGGTTTCATCCCCAGGATGCAAATCTGGTTCAACATTCTTAAGACCATAAATGGAATTAAATACATCAACAGACATAAAAACAAAAACCACATGATTGTATCATTCGATGCAGAAACCACTTTTGATAAAATCCAGCACGCCTTCTTGATAAAAATGCTCGAACATCTAGGCATAGATGGAACATACCTCAAAATGCTGAGTCATCTATGAGAAACCCACAGCCAGCATACTGCTAAACAGACAGAAACTGGAAACATTTACCCTGAAAACTGGAACAAGACAAGAATGTCCACTCTCATCCCTCCTGTTCAACATAGTTTTGGAAGTCTTATCTACAGCAATCAGAGAAGAGAAGGCAATCAAGTATATCCAAATAGGAAAAGAGGAATTCAAGTTATCCTTCTTTGCAGATGACATGATTCTATAACTCGAAAACGCAAGGGGATCTCTCAAATAAACCCTTGCACTAATAAAGGAATTTGGCAAAGTCTCAGGGTATAAAATAAATGTGCAAAAAACAGTCACATTTCTATACACCAATAATAAACAGGAATCCAAATAAAAAACAAAATTCCATTCACAATAGTGACCAAAAAAAAAAAAAAAAATGAAACACCTTGGCATCTTCCTAAACAGAGATGTGGAAGACCTTTATAATGAAAACTAAAGAAATCAAAGATGACACAAACAAGTGGAAAAATATTCCATGCTCATGGATTGGAAGAATCAACATTGTTAAGATGTCCATTCTATCTAAGGCAATCTACAGATTTAATGCATCACCCTTCAAATTACCAGCATCATTCTTCTCAGACCTAGAAACAACAATACACGAATTCATATGGAAACATAAATTACTATGAATAGCCAAAACAATCCTCAAAAACAACAACTACAATAACAAAAACAACAAAAACAAAGCAGGAGGTATCACATTCCCAGATTTTAAACTTTATTATAAAGCTACAGTAATCAAAACAGTCTGGTATTGGTATAAGAACAGGCATACAGATCAATGGACCAGAACTGAGATTCCAGAAGCCAAACCTCAATTTCTCAACCAACTAACCTTCCACAAAGGCTCCACCACAAACCACTGAGGAGAGGAAAACCTATGCAGTAAATGGTGCTTGGAAAACTGTCTGACCACATGCAGAAGATTAAAACAATATCCCCACCTATCACCATACACAAAAATCAACTCTAAATGAATCAAAGACATAAATGTAAAACCTCAAACTCTCAGGACCTTAGAAAATGCAGGAGACCCCCTTATGAAAATTGGAACTGGCAACCAATTCCTGATCAAAACCCCAAGTGCCAAGGCCATAAGATAAGATAGACAACTGGGACTTCATGACACTGACAATCTTCTGCAAGGCCAAAGAAACCATCAAAAGAGGGGTGAGACAGCCCACAGACTGGGAAAAAATATTTGCCAACTTTATGTCCAACAAAGGCCTAACATCTAGGCTCTACAAGTAACTCAAGTGTGCTGGAAAAAAAAGCAAAAGCCCCATTACAAAGTGCTCAAAAGGCACAGATAGACACTTCTCGAAAGAAGACATATGAGCAGCCAACAGATACATGAAAAAATGCTCAGTCTCACTAGTCATCAAAGAAATGCAAATTAAAACTATACTGAGATACCACTTAACTCCAGTCAGAATGACCATCATCAATAACTCAAAAAATAACAGATGCTGGAAAGGACATGGTGAAAAGGGAACACTTCTACACTGTTGATGGGAGTGCAAACTAGTACAACCTCTGTGGTAAACAGTGTGGTGATTCCTAAAAGTTCTATCAATCCCCCTACTGGGAATATACCTGAAAGAACACAAACCACTCTAAAAAAAGATACCTACACATGTATGTTTAGCGCAGCATTGTTCATAATAGCAAGAACATGGAATCAACCATGTTGCCCATCAAAAGAGGACTGGATTAAAAAAATATGGTACATGTGCACAATGGAATATTACACAGCCATAAAGAAGCACAAAACCATGAACTTCACAGCAACCTGGATGCACCTGGAGTCTATAATACTAGTGATCTTTCACAGCAACAAAGAATTGAGTATCACATGTTCTCACTCATAATTGAACCTTGAACAAGTAATACTATAAGAAAAGGATTGAAAGTAGCAGGAAACTGTGGGGGGTGGGGTTTAGGGGGTGGAGAGGTGGGATTAGCAATAGTGGGAATCTGTCGAGGGAAAGGGGAACACACCTCATCAACAAGGATACCTGCATAATGAATATTTTTATACCTAACTCTGAAATGTACCCCACAATTTTAAAATAAAAAATTTAAAAGTTAAAAAAAATAGTTGCATTTCTATGCACCAACAATAAGCAGTTTGAGATCCAAACAAAAACCACAATCCCATTTACGAGAGCCGCACAAAAAAATATAAAATAGCTCAGCATCCATCTGACAAATGACTTTTACAGGACTACAGAACACTGTTTAAAGAAATCAAGGATGACTCAAACACATGGAAGAAAGAATACCCCATACTCATGGATTGGAAGAATCAACATGCTCAGGATACCACTCTATCCAAGGTTATCTATAGATTCAAAGCAATCCCTATCAAATTACCAGCATTGTTTTTCACAAACCTAGAAAAGACAATATGGAAATTCATATGAAAGAAAGAAAGAAAAAAAAAAAGCCTGAGTATCTAAAGCAATCATAAGTAAAAAGAACAAAGCTGGAAGTACAACACTTCCAGATTTCAAACTTTTCTACAAGTCTGCAGTAACCAAGACATCATGGTGCTGGTACAGGAATAAGCACATAAGCAATAGAACAGGACAGAGAATCCAGAAATAAAACCATTAACCTTCGACAAACCAATCTTTGACAAAACAAACATTGGGGAAAGAAAACCATATTAGCAAATGGTGCTAGGAAAACTCACTAAGCACATGAAAAAGAATGAAATTGGATCTCTACTTTTCACCATATACAAAAATTAGCTTAAAATAGATCAAGGACTTAAGTGTGAAACCCAAAACTATACAAACTTAAAATAAAACTTAAGAAACACCCTCCTGGTCATCAAAGTAGGCAATAAATTCATTGCCAAGTCTTGAAAAGCAAGTGCAGCAAAAGCTAAGTTTCACAGGGGGTACCTTATCAAGCTAAAAAATGCACAGCAAAAGAAATCATCAAGAGAGTAAAAAGAAAACTCACAGAATGGGAAAATATATTTGTATACCATGTGTCCCACAAAGGCCTAACATCCAGTATCTACAAGAAACTCAAACGAATTGACAGAAAACAAAACAAAACAAAACCTAATAGCCCCATTAAAAAGTAGGCAAAGGACACGAACAGACCCTTTTCAAAGGAAGACATACAAGAAGCCAACACACATATGAAAAAATGCTCAACTTCATTAATTGTCAGAGATCTGTAAACCAAACCTATACAGAATGGTTATCATTAAGAGGTCTAAAAACAATGGCTGTTGACGAGGCTGCAGAGAAAAAGAACCACTTATATACTGTTAGTGGAAATGTAAGTTAGTTTAACCTTTGTGGAAAGCAGTATTTTCACAAAGAACTAAAAATTGAGCCATCATATGGTCTAGTAATCCCACTTCTGGTACTATTCCCAAAGAAACATAAATTTTTCTACCAAAAAGTCATCTGCACACATATGTTCATTGCAGCACTATATGCAATAGCAAAAACATGGAACCAACTCAAATACCCATCAAAAGTGAACTAGATAAAGAAAATGCATACATATACACAATAGAATATTATATAGCCATAAGTAAGAACAAAATTATGTCCTTTGTGGAAAAATGGATCATTCTAAGTGAACTATCACAGAAACCCAAACCAAATATGACATGTTCTCCCTCATATGTGAGCTCTAAGCATTGGGCATGCAAGCACAAAGGCAGGAACTGGGCACTACAAGTGGGGCGTGGGGAGAAGGATGGAGGATTGGGTCACACAACCACCCATTGAGAAACATGTCCACCACCAGGGAGAAAGAGGGCTTCCTAGAAGCCCAAACCTTACCTGCATGCAATCTACTAATGTAGCAAATTCTCACATGTACCCCACAATTCTAAAATAAAAAATAAAGTAATTGTATACCTAATTCAATTTAATTAATTGTGCACTTAATTCATCCAGTCATATGGTGACAATTGGATTTATAATAATAGATTTTTAAATACTCTTCTTTTTTTGAATGCTATGACCACTCCAAAAGTGAGTCACACTGCTTGCATGCATGACTTGGTAGGCTATTTATAGAGGACAGTGTTTTCAATATTGGCAAAATATGTATTTCTGCTTGACCTTTAATTTTTACAACTAAAAAAGAATATAAAGAAACTGAGTAAAATAAGTGATTAAGATTTAAAGGATTGTGTAATAATCTTACTACACGATTATTTATGATAGGAAAATGTTGACAACAGCCTAAATGTAAATGATAGTTAAATAAAGTATTAATTGTCCACTAAAGTGATATTGTACATGTTTATTTATATGGAAAGATGTTCATGTATATCAAGCTAACTTAACACTAAAAAATAATGTGTAGAGTATAATCTTACATTTTAATAAATACCCATGAATTTAAGAATTCAAGAAAGATATCAACCTGTTAATTTTTAAAAGTAGTGATCAGACTTCCAGTAATTTGAAATTATTATAACAGATAATACCTCTGTTATAACACTTAATTGTAAGATATTGTATACTTGCTTCGCTATTTTTTTAAAATTCCTTTTTTTGTGCTGGCGTAGTGGAACGTTTAATAGTTTTTTCGTTTCTACTGGATGTGTTAAGATTGAATTAACAAAGCATTTACAGTGTTCATGAAGTACATTCTTTATCTTATTACTAACGGAAAAGATTGCATGACACAAGTAGAAAGACTGCAGCTAAATTTGGCTTTAAGTAAACAGTTCTTGGCATATGAAGAGCAACAAATAAGATCAGAAACTCAGGAGAGGTTATGTAGAGCATTGAAAACTTCAGAATAAACATCTACTCATAAGAGCGCTTTACTGCACTCTGGATTTGTTCATTTGATTAGAAAACTCACTGCCAAGATTATACATAAATAAAAAAACTATGAAAAGAATGTTGAAATGAAATTTAGCCCAAAGAATACCTTTTTCTGAGCTTTGTGCCATTAACCATAGTTTCCTCATTAAATATAGAAGGTCATGCTTGCAATTGCCTTAAATTTTGTCATGCCAATCAAATTGAGTTTGGGAGGAAAATGTTTTGAAAGATTTAAAAATGTAAATAAAACCTTAAATATTCTTTTCTTCATGCACTCTGTGTTGTTCTCATGATGGTATCACAGAACTTACGCCATATGCTGTGGACGTGCTACTTAGGTACATTCAGTTTATAGTGTGTGAAAACTGAATTGAGGGCACTATTAGACTTAAATAGATAAACTTTGGAAGTTTAGCCCACGTGGAAATAGTAGTTGAAACATAAGTAAAAAAAGGAATAATAATAAATAAAGTGACCTAAAATACTATACTCACTTGAAAAGTTGTTTCTACTTTAATTTTTGCCTTTTGTATATCAAATACAGGTAAAAACCATTGTCTATACGCTTGAAGATGAAAAAAAATAACAGGTTGTCAGCACTGGAAACTCTAATTGTGATCAGCATGTATGAGGGGCATGGTTGTTTTTTTTTATTTAAGAAGTTGTCATTTCTTCAAAGCATTTGAAATACTTTTTTGGTGGTAAGAAACTGCATTAAAAATGACTGTGGAGGCAAAGAGTTGACAATTTTGGGGCGGCAGGCACCTAATTCTTGAATATAAAGAATTCTAGGTTTCTGTGAGATGTGATCATGTCAGTATACTCCAGGCTAGGAGACAGAGTGAGACCCTGACTCAAAAAAAAAAAAAAAAAAAAAAAAAAAAAAAAAAAAAA